>NW_027507790.1:7603806-7745438 GCF_037356315.1 Lithobates pipiens
TGGTGTGGTTGGGATTCAAACCATGTGACTTGACACTTCCAAACTGCATGATAAGTCAGACCATATTGCCGGCAATGAGGCTATTCAAATTGTTACAACTCGTGTCGCAGTGACTTAAAGTTCTGGCACTACTTTTTGCTGATCTCACTGCCACTTTCATAGACTTCTTTTAAACAAAGTTGCAATGAAAATCAGGAGATGCAAATCGCACTGATTTGCAGCTTTGAAATCACGCTGAAGTTGTGTGATTTCAAAATCACACTGGTGTGAACTAGGTCTTATTCCTAACATAACCCTAAAAATGGCATTAACCAAACCCCTAAGCTCCAGAACAGCTATTTTGTTACACAGCCACCAGACTTAGTCAAACTATATTCATTTATTTGCCATTGCCTGATTAAGACCAAGATGAATGAAAGACCATATGTATGAAATAATGGATCCAACCAAAAGGATTGCTTATTGTTCTGGGATGTTTCCTCCATTAAAGGACGTATGCTGGTTATTTAGTAGTAGTATTACATGGATACAACTGATCATAAGCTGACAACATGCAGTAAAAAAAGTTTCAAATCGCATGCAATGAGCTTCCACACACAAGACACAAAAGGCGCATGTAGCACTGCAAATCCCAGATATACTTAAGCTGGGAACACACTAGGAGTTTTATTTTTTATTTTTTTAGCTTACAGGGTTGAAAGAAAAGATAGTTGTACTGGCTATTAACGGAGTAAATTTTTTACCTGCAGCCATGGATTGCGAGAAAGAAATGTGCTTGATTCGCCCATCAACACAGTGTTGACAGGGGAAGACTTCCCGCCAAGCCATTGTGTCTAATCCCCGCTGGCATAATACATTGATTATTGCTAATGGCTATAACAGCCACTAGCGATAATAGCATGTCAAATCTGGCAGGTTCATTGTACCCAAGTTCATCAATCAACTTGGGGTAAATTCAGCATGCCTATACATGGTTCGAACCTTAGCCAGTTCCTGCTGAATAGAACAGATAGTTGTACACACATTCAGTGTGTACAAGGCTTTATAAATTACAAGTTGAAGAATCCTCAATGCAATTGGATCATAAGCTTTGCAAGCAACCTTGCTGTTCATAACCTGTATATTGTTTTTTTTCGGTACAAGTAGTAACTTAATGCAGTTTTATTATGTACCATTTAAAATGCTGGTCTTTCCAAAAGTGCCAAAAAAAAAAAAAAAATAAGATTTTTTTTTTTGTATTCACGTAAAATCCTTTTCTTGAGTCTACCGAGGGAAAAATGAAGTTAACTTTTTAGTCATACTACAACTTACAAGAGGACTGAACATCAAACAAATATTATGGGTGGGTTAACTTTTCCCACTACCAGTATGCCTCCGTTTTAGAGAAGAACCACTAGCAAGATTATAAACAGTTTTGGGACCTGTGTCCTTCATTGGACTACAAGAAAAGGTTTTGGTGAGCACAAAAATCTGATTTTTTTTTTTATTCATTGAAGGACACAGGACCATTGGGGATGTACAAAAAAAAAAAAAGTCCAAATGAGGACAACACACCTGGTATCAGATCAGGTTGTGACGTCCACCTGGTGGACCTTGTGAACAGATGACCGTAACTAAGAAACAGCTGCTTTATGATAAAAAAAAAAAAAGCACTAACTGCTCTACTAGCAAAGGTGCAATACAATCCTTGAGAGTATAAAGACTGGATGAATGGTGTCTGAGCCACCAGGATACAGTGGAGTGAGCAGGGGCTGAGAGGCAGAATCACAGCCTGAGTAAAAATCTTTTTTCGGTGAACTGAGGCACAGAAAAACAATGTCTTGGTTGAAGTGGAAGGCAGAAACTAAATTTCCAAAATAACAAACATGTTATACTTACCTGCTCCGTGCAATGATATTGCTCAGAGCAACCCTAAACCTCCTTCTGGGGTCCCCACCGACATGCATTGTTCCAGTAACAATTTCTGAAGGTTTAGGATCCACTGTAGTGTCGACTCTAGACAGTCAAAGCCTTAACAGGATGCTGTCCGAGTATAGGGGTGCCACAAGAGCGCAGAAGGATTAATACTGGGGTCATAACCTTGGTGAGCACTGCAGGTGTAGATGTGATGTTGAAGGGGAAGGGCCACAAACTTGCTGTGTAGAGCCCTCACAACAAAATGTAATAAATACTGATGCACTGGAACGATGGGGACTTGCAGGTATTTGTTCACAATGTCCACAAAAGAAGGGTGGACCTGGTAGATGCTCAGCAGGATTTCCAGGCTTGAAGACATTCAGAGCTTTGAGAACCAAGATGGGGAGAATGCCTCCCTTGGGTTTGGTTATAGTTGACAGGTTGCAGTTAATTAAAGCCATTCTCACAGAATCTGCGGTAGTGATACAGGAAGGTTGGAGGTGTGAAGTTGAAGAGGGGGCAATCATGCAAAATGTCAGCTTGTATCCCTGGGACACCACCTCCTGCATTCAAGGCTCTAGAAAGGTGAACAAACACTCCCTGGAAAGTGGGGGCCTTTTTGAGAACGTAAGAGCCTTTTGAAGCCCCAGACCCTGTGGGTAGACTGGAAGACAAGCTTGGGGTCTCAACATGGAGGGTGCAGGAGTAGAGAAACCCCAAAAAAAAATTTACAGATAAAATGAGAGAAGATGACTTTGCAGTCTGTTCCTTTGGCTTCTTCTGTTGAGGAAGGTGGGTGCTCTTTCCACCAGTAGAGTAATAGTATCAAGAGTTGGTCCGAAAAGACATGCTTTTAAGGCCATGCAGATCAAATGCTTCTGAGACATAGTTGCAGTGTAGCCCTTCAACTACAGTATGTTGCACATGTGTACAGACATGAGACCCATGCGATAGATAAGCTGGGAAGATAAGCCCTTTCGTCCATGTGTTCTATAATCAAGGAAACAACCTTAGCAATAGTGAGATCTCTTAGGATTTTGACCAGTCAGCTATGGTTTGGAAAAGTAAAGTCACATCCGCGGAAGGTGAAGCCTGCCAGCAAGAACAGGGTTCTACAGAGGGCTTCCATTTCTCAGTTGGGTTAACCACTTCAATACCGCGCACTTTTACCTCCTTCCTCCCCAGGCCAATTTTCAGCTTTCACACTTTGACAGATAGAGCTGTCTTTGGGTGGTATTTAATCACCAATGGGCTTTACTAACCAAAAAAATAAAAAAAATGTTTGTTTCGGTTATAACATTTTGCATAACCTTTCATAAAATTTAGGTCAAAATGTATTCTGCTACATTTCCTTGGTGAAAATAACCAAAATTAGTGTTAATCATTTAGTCCAGGGGTAGGCAACCCATGGCACATAAAGCCTCTTTTGCCAGCACTCGACTCCCTCCCCATCAGCAGAGCAGCACAGGGAGTGAGACACTAATGCATTCCAAATTCAGAGTTCCCCACACCTGCACTGAGGGGGAGGCTCTGGAAAGATGAAAAAACCATTGTAAAGATGGCCCCACCCACCACATGGAGGAAGATAGTTTTCAGCTTTGGGCCAGATGAGCGGGGGCAGGGGGAACAGAGTCGGGTAGATGAGCGGGGGCAGGGGGAACAGAGTCGGGTAGATGAGCGGGGGCAGGGGGAACAGGCGAGACAGATGTGCAGGGGGGGGCGGTTTACAGTGGTGGGCCAGATGTGCAGGGGGGGCTTTACAGTGGTGAGGCAGATGTGCAAGGGGGGGGTTTACAGTGGTGGGGCAGATGTGCAAGGGTGGGTTTACAGTGGTGGGGCAGATGTGCAAGGGGGGTTTACAGTGATCTGAGGTATGAAGGGGCATGAATTGGGGCTGATCTGAGACATGAGTGTGCAGGATGGCAATTTCTCATTACTGAAGTAGTTTACAGCATTTACTTTATAAAAAAAATCCTTTACGTGATTGAGCGTGTGTGAAGTTGACATTTTTTGTTATAAAATCGGCATGCTCAATTTATTTGAAAAGATTTTTCAGCACGCTGTGCTCAAAAGGTTGCCTACCCCTGATTTAGTCTGTAGGAAACTTATAGAGTCCACAAACTATGGCATATATACATTGGGTAAAAAGTATTGAACGCGTCCCCATTTTTATATGTAAATGTATTTCTATGGAAATGCGTTCTCTGCATGAAGTGTGCTATGCTCCCCCACCTCAATTGATCCAGCGCTGTGCCAGCTGCATCTCTCATCTCCCCCTCTTCCACTACTCACAGGGACAGAGGCAGCAGCGAGAAACACTGGCTCCTGCTAATGTCAATTAAATGTGGCGAGGAGGGAGCTGAGTTGAGTTGATCTGCACTGCGTCTATGGATGCACACAGTCCGGATTGGACACAAGCCTGCCTGTCTGCCCCCATAGCAAAGGTCTTGCTATGGGGCAGACAAAGAAGAGAAGGAGCAGATAGCCGATGGGGGGACCCCAGAAAAGGAGATTTGGGGCAATCTTTGTCAAACACTACAAGTTGGACCTGTTAACCACTACGGATCAGGCCTTTGGGGGAAAAGGGTCCTGCAAGCGGTGGTCCCACTCTAAGGTGAAGCGCTCGATTTATCCTCTCAAAAGGTGGCTGTCCTAAAAGACGATTAGGGAAAAATCAGAGTTACGTACCGCCAATGTCTTTTCCAGGAGTCTTTCAGGACAGCTACAGTAGAGAGACCTCGGCTCCTCCCGTCACAGGAAACCCTGCCTTAGCTTCAAGATTTGAGCCCCCCCCCCCCCCCACTGGACCTTGTGTTTTAGAAAGTTCCTTCGGCCAGCTGGGGAGACAATACGTCACACACAAAAAAAAAGAAAAAAAAAAAAAAAAAAACGAATCCTGACTGTTCCCAGGGACTTCTTATTGCAAACACATTTTTTGGGTGGGTACCAGCGCTGTCCTGAAAGACTCCTGGAAAAGACTTTACCTTACCGAGAAGACAGTCCATACGGAGCCTTCTGTAAGTTACTCTGTTCCCCCAGGCCTTGTTGGGGGGAGTCTTACAAGTTCAAGCCAGTAACCCTTATGATCACCAAAAAGAAAGTATTGGATTAGACTGCTTTCCGATTGTGGGAGGAAGGCCCCCAATCTTCCGTCCACTGTGTTCAGCTGTCATTGCGTCTTTCAGGCTGTTCGGGAGGGGGAGGGGGAAAAATAAAATAAAAAAAAACACCCTTTTTAGCCCTGCCTTTCTGACCAAGACCTCTTTGGACCGTTGGTCATCTTGGCCCTGAACTTTCTGTGGGCTAGCCTTATTCTTTGCTTGCGCCCTCATTTACACCCTACGCAAAACCTTTTCCCGCCTGATCTAAATGGTTTCCAGAGCAGAACAGAACCAAAAGGTCCCTGTGAGGGGAATCCCACAGAGCTTAGCCTTGGATGTACTCCCCTGCCACGCTTTAGTCACAAAGCCTTATTTGCTGCAATGACTAGAGCTGAGGACCTGGCAGAGATACGCACCAATTCCGCTGAGGCATCTGCAATATATGCCCCCCCCCCCCCCAATAAGAGTATGCGAAATTATAAGACTGATCATCCCAGTCCCTGTGTGCACCCCAGGGTAGAGTCCCAGGCAGGGCCAGTGCAAGAAAGGGGCGTAGGCGCTGGACAGTATGATTTTCTATAAGGGGGGCGCAGATGAAGTGCTGGCAGCGTGCTTCACACCTGTGTCATACACACACTACCCGGCGCCGCTGTACCTGAAAAATTGTAAGTGAATCGAGGGCGCTCTTGCATCCGGCACAAGTCCTGGCTTAACCTCTCTTCCCCGTCAGCTTCACTGTTCACTCCCCCCCATGGAGGAGTCTTGTAGTCTGGCCGGCAGCATGATGTTACTCACAATTGGAGGTGGGGTGGTGGGGGAGAGGACTCAGAGGTGCGCAGAGAGCTGTGGTGGCACTGCAACCTAGAGGAGACTGGCTCTAGCTAGAAGTGGAAAGCAGTGTGGGTACGAGGCAGGTAAACAAATTATGTAGACCCAAGCTCACATCCAGTGGCATCTCCAAGATGAGATCCCAGTCCCCTTCAGCAGCATCATCTCTACCGCTAGCTGGCGCACAGGCAAGTTTAGAAATCGGATCCTCCTCAGCTGACAGGACAACATGAGGAGGAGCATTGGAGGAAGAGCATCACAGAGCGATGTGCTGCACTGTGTGTGTGTGTGTGTGTGTGTGTGTGTGTGTGTGTGTGTGTGTGTGTGTGTGTGTGTGTGTGTGTGTGTGTGTGTGTGTGTGTGTGTTAGGAGGAGGGATTTGGAAGGGAAATTTGTGCAAGTAGAGAAACTTATTGGGGGTGGGGGGGGGAAGAGATCTGGAGAAGAGGATTTGAGCTAGTAGGGATGATTGATGGGTATTTGTGCTAAGAGGGGGGAGAATTTATGCTAGTTGGAATGACTGGGGGTTATTTTTGGCAGGGGAGGATTTGTGCTGGGAGGGGGGGATTTGGAGAGGGGAAGCATTTGCACTTGGAGGGGAAATTTGAGGGGTAAGGCTGTGTGCCAACAGGGTGCTGTGCTAGCATGAAACATTTGGGAAGCGAAAGAATGGGGAAAAGATTTGTGTTGGGAGGGTGGATTTCAGCAGGGACAGATTTGTATTGGGAGCTTCATTTGCGTATTCCTTACTCATAGGGCGCCAATTCTAGGTATCCAATCACTTTATAAGAATGCCGATTAGTGCTCAATTTTTTTATTTTTTTTTGGAGGGGGTATTTTTGCTAACACATGATGCTCATACATCTTGTTTGTGCACGTGTGTGTGGAGGGGGGCACAGTTTGGCATCTTCGCCCTGGGCGCCAAATTACCTTGTCCCGGCACTGGTCTTGGGTATCCTTTAAGAGCGAATCCATCCTCTTGTCCATGGGATCTATCCAAAGTGCGGTCTGTATGCCAGGAAACCTGATGGAAGGCTGCGTCTAGTTTGAGGATCTTACAGACTGACGGACCGGCCTCCATGAAAGGGAAACCTACACTTCAGGGTCCTTAAAAGGAAGGGTTTCCTCTCCGGGATCTTGCCATTCTTTGATGGTTTCCACCAGAACTTCGTTGTGGCTGGTGCAATACTCTGCTGAGCTAGCATAGGGCTAGCCTGGGGCTGGGGGATCTGAATGGTTATGAGATTGCACATTCAAGACAAACCCACTCCGAGAAGCAATCTAGGAGATAGGCAGGTTATCTTTATACAAATGCACATCATGTAAATTACCATAACCATTAAAACCACCAATCCGGGGAATTAACACTTCTCCTTAGGACAACCTAGTGACCCCAGGTTCCCCTGAAGCCACCATATTATACTAAACTTAGTGTGGCCACTCCAACATAGTGCATGATAGACCAGAACTTCTGGACTCAAACAAACTAACAACCTTCTTAGCCTCCCAAGTAACCGGGATTACAGACACACACCAAGGTGCTCAGCCTCCAGCTTTGTCTGGAGGCCCAAGATATCTGCAGAGCTTAGTAGATGATAGGTTGCCTACTGAAAAGGTGCTAGAAGGCACATTCACTGCACTGAGGACAGTTTTGTTTCGTTTTTTAAACATGGACATGACCAATTAGGCATTCCCTCATGAGGGCCATGAGTGCACTGGTCTGCTCCTAAGCTCCTGGATGTGCCCCCAGGATCAACCACCACCAAGGTCCCAATACCACCTCCCAAGCCCACCAACCATTAAGAGGGGGTCTACACCCGTGGAGCTATTGTGTAATATGGAAAGGGAATCCACACCCCAGGGTTCCTCTTACCTTAGTGGCTGGTGCCGGCATTGCCAGAAGCAGTCTGGGCCACCTCTGCCCCAGATAGCTCCTGCTGGGGATCGCAGTGGTCATGCCTTCCTGAGCCGCTCGCTGACCCCTCCAGTGTTACAGGCTCCCACCGTCCAGAACCTGGCCCTCTATCATAGACCGTGGCTGGAACTGGAAGTCACTGCCCCGGCAGAAGTGCACGCCCACACACCGGACAGGACGTCACCATGCCCTCCGGCCCAGCCTCGAGCACCCTCATGGCCACACAGCACGGACGACAGTTTCACCCCACAATGAAAAATGGCCTCAACCTCCCTTGCTGTTCAGCCTTGGCTCCAAGTGATGTCTCCCCACCAGAGGAAATACCGAAACAGAGTCCGGTGGGTGAGAAAGGGCTTAAATCTTGAAGCTAGGGTGGCGTTTTCTGTGATAGGAGGAGCTGAGGTCTCAAAAAGTGGCTGTCCTGAATGAAGATTACGGACAAAACACGCTTAACCACTTCCCGACTGGTGCACGCCGATGTACGTCGGCAGAATGGCACAGGCAGGCATATTGGCGTACAGGCTCACGTGTCCCACGGACTCAATCGCCGCGGGCATACCCACGATCATCTCTCACGGGGCGGCTGAATGAGGAGATGCCGTTGTAAACAGCATTTTCCCGTTCTGCCTAGCAACAAGTGACGCTGATCTCTGCTCCATGTGATTGGAGCAGAGATCAGTGTTCACTATAACAAAGCCCAGCCCCCCACAGTTGGTAACACACCCCTAGGAACACTTAACCCCTACACTGCCACCCACTGGTTAACCACTTCACTGCCATTGTCATTTACACAGGAATCACTGCATTTGTATAGCAGTGATTGCTGTATAAATGACAATGGTCCCAAAAATGTGTCAAAAATGTCCGATGTGTCTGCCATAATGTCGAAGTCACAATAAAAAAAAAAAAAAAAAAAAAAAAAAAAAAAAAAACGCTGATCGCCGCAATATCTAGTAAAAAAAAAAAAAAAATGCCATAAAACTATCCCCTATTTTGTAAACACTAACTTTTGCGCAAACCAATCAATCGCTTATTGCGTTTTTTACCAAAAATATGTAGAATACGTATCGGCCTAAACTGAGGGAAATTTTTTTTATATATTTTGAGGATATTTATTATAACAAAAAGTAAAAAAGAATGCGTTCATTTCAAAATTGTCGCTCTATTTTTGTTTAAAAGCGCAAAAAATTAAAAAACGCAGGGGTGATCAAATACCACCAAAAGAAAGCTCTATTTGTGGGGAAAAAAAAAAAAAGGAAGTCCATTTTGTTTGGGAGCCACGTCGCACAACCACGCAATTGTCAGTTAAAGCGACGCAGTGCCGAATCGCAAAAAGTGGTCTGGTCTTAAGCCAGCAAAATGGTTCGGTCTGAAAGTGGTTAATAAACGCTTTAAAACTCCTGCACATTTTGGGGAGATTAGGATGCTTTGGAAGCAGCTGATGGAGCACAATGTTAAAGATACAGCTATGTTGACATGCTTGAGGGATAGAGAGGCTCACCTTATCACAGGACAACTATGATTAAAAAAAAACTGAAGATTTGGGTGATCCTATTTTAAAGCACAAATGATTAACTGTGCCTTGCTTTTCCAGCATTTGTTTTATCTTCAAGCATATGGTACAACTAATGCATTGTCATCAAGATATACTGAGAGAAAATCAGTGTCCCCACATGCTAACACCACCATCTAGTGTCTGAAATCGAACTGTGAAGAGAAGCAATATTAACAGAGTACCACAGCACAAAAGAAACTGGCAGCATTTTCCTCTACAGCAGTGGTTCTCAACTAGTGTTTCTAAATCTTTAATGAGGGGGTTTGCAGCACTATTATTGCTGAAAATGCTACTTGACTGGCTTTTTTGGCAACACTTTGGATTTAATACTTTACAGTTTCTATACTTGTCACTGCCATTCCAGTCCACCACCAATTTGTGTACAGATCTTTGCTACTGGCAGTAGACAGGAGCCGAGCAGTTAAAGGGTTTTTTCCTCCACTTTGCGGGGAAAAAACAAAATAAATAAAATGAATACAGCATATACAAATGCTACACATGTTAATGTTGTAAAGTGCTGCGCAAACAGTTTGCGCTATATAAAGCCTGTATAATAATAATGTAAATGGATGTTCTTAAAAACTACTCTTATTCAATCTGCAGCACTGTCGTTTTTTGTAAAATGCAATATGGCAACCAGGAGGCATTCTGTACACAGATGGTGTATGGAACATCCCCAGAAATGTCATTTTCTGCTTGTGGGATTGGCTGATCTTCCAATAAGTCTGCACTAAGATTCAAGTCAAATTTTGGGAATCCCCTGCAACAAAAATTTAATTTTTGGTGGGAAACTCAAAGTGAAACAATGTCTAAAGAGATTTAGACCCCCATCGCTTTCTTCATTCGAATTTTGCTAGTGCAGCAGCCGATTGAGAATTCACACCCATTCACATTACACATGAATACAAACAGCCTTTTCTCTAGAATACTAAAAAGGTAGGAATCTGCAATAAAAAGGATGTTAACCACTTCAGCCCTGGAAGGTTTTTTTCCCCCTTAATAACCAGGCCATTTTTTGCGATACGGCACTGCATTACTTTAAGTAGCAATTGCGTGGTCGTGCAACGCTGTACCCACATAAGATGAATGTCCTTTAAAAAAAAAAAAAAAAAAAAAAAAAAGCTTAATATTGGTGGTATTTGATAACCTGTAGTTTATTTTTTGCGCTATAAACAAAACAAAAACGCAACAATTTTGAAAGAAAAAATATTTTTTATTTTCAGCTATAAAACACATCCAATATTAAAAAAAATAAAAATAAAAAAAAAATTCATCAATTTAGGCCAATATGTATTCTACTACATATTTTTGCTAAAAAATCCCAATAAGCGTATATTGATTGATTTACGCCAAAGTCTACAAACTATGGGATACTTTTAATGGCATTTTTTCTTTATTTTTTTTACTAGTAATGGCGGCGATCAGTAAATTTTAGCAGGACTGCAACATTGCGGTGGACAAATTGGACACCTGACTTTTTGGGGAACCAGTGACATTACTACAGTGCTAAAAATGTGCACTGTTACTATACAAATTACACTGGCAGGGAAGGAGTTAACATCCAGGGTGCTCAAGGGGTTAACTAGCCGGTGCTTGCTAACTGAGTGGGGGTTGCTCTGACTGGATGAAGACAGATGGTGTTCCAGCTTAGCTGGAACACAAGATCTCCATCTTCTCCCCTGTCAGAACAGTGATGAGCCTTGTTTACATAGGCAGATAGCCTGTCTGATGCTCTGGGGAACAACTGCGGGTGGACGGTAGACATCGGGCCCTTTGGGCTCGCTGATTAGCATCCCGTGTCCAATCTGCGTAGGGCTTATGACTCTCAGTGACTATTGCAGGAAATGACGTACTGGTGCAGCGATTTGCGCAATGGCATTGACCTGCCGCAGTACATCTACAGTAGGCAGTCAGCAAGTGGTTAAAATTCTTGCAATGTACATAGATCACCCAGAAGGAAATGTTTTGTCCACAAAAGTGGAGTTACTCTGCTGGGCATAAACCGTTTTTTTTTTTTTTTGGTCAACCAATGGGTTGAACGAAAAAAACTGACAGATCGCCACATGCACACAAGTGATGTGAAAGTAGGGGCCTCCCCCATGCTCTATCAGAATACACTGATCAGCGTTGCAGCCATTGGCTGCATATGCTGATCAAATACAGGTTTTCCAGCAGGACCATAATGGAAACCGGCCTAATGACCAGCTTCTGCTGAACAGACGGGTGCGCACAGACCGAAATGCTACCGGTTCCTGCTTAACAGTTTAAATTTCAGTACATGTATACCTGGCTTTAGGTACTGGATGGTGCCTCCCGTGCAGATGGGGTTTGAACAATGAACAATTTGTGCAATTACACTGGAGTGAGAAGAGTAGTGCTTACTGTACAGTGGAGGAGGTTGTGTATCGTTTATGAACAAGTGTTTTAACGTCATAGTACTTAATCATGACTGAAACATTTTTATTCCTATACAAAAAGTTATAAGCAAAAGTTAATTAGAAGGCAAAAGTCATGCACATTTGCGTAGTTTAGTCGAGTGTACAGTACATGAAACTGGTATGACCTTGTACAGCAATGCTACCTTTTCATATATTTCACTTTTCTGTTCTAATACTTTTTACGACTTCTGCTTCTAGCAAGACTAAGATTAGTTGTGGCTTTCCATTAACCTTTCTCAGGTTACATGCAGTTTTGGCCCGAGCAGTCCACTAGTCAATAAGGCCCACAGTGTGCTGTGACTGTAAAGGAAGCAGGGTTGGAAAGGACAAGCACCGTTAGTTTTAACAAAAGCTCACCACGTTTCAGTCATGGCATCTGTATTCCTGCAAGGAGCGAGACATGGCTGAGATAAAAGTACATTGTATCAAATGGTGTATCATATAGTGGAGCTAGTAAATGCTCAAAGTTCTAGTTAAAATATAAACAAAAGCCAAGTTTATTTGTGGGAAAAGATTATTCTATTTCTTACCTACAATGATGTTTTCGACTCGCCAACCAAAACTTGCCATCACAGTTATAACAGTTTGCTGCTAGATGATCTGGCAGCCATCTTGTCATCTATGAGACAGAAGAAAATAAACTTATTGGCAATAAAATAAAATGCCAAATTTAGATTTTACACAATCACCCACAACTTCCTAAATACGCTAGTGACTTCTGCAATTACATTTCTGCACGTCCATATTCACCCAACTAGCCATGGACATTATGAGGAGTCTAATTGATCATGTTGCATTATGGAGAATGAAGCTAAAAACGCTACATTCCCTAAAAATTTGTGTGGGTGCATGTGGGCAGGGGGTTTGTTACAGGGAAATCCATGGGCCACTCATTTATTGAAAAAGTTCCTGTTGCAATTATGTTTTGCACTGAATGTACAAACCTTCAGAAAACAAGGGAAAGCTACTTTATCTATAAATGGGATACCACATGCCTTTATATTTTTTAAAGATTTGATCAAGCATAAATGGTGAAGAGGAAAAAAAATAAAAATATCACAGAATATTTATGATATACATGCATCATATAGAAAATGCAAATTCTTTTGTATTACCGCTTTGCTGATGTATGTTTAAACGGAAAAGGTTTGCAGGACCCATTTGACCTGCAGCTTTATGTCCCCACAGACTTCTGTAGGTCTGATAATGTAAGTAGAGAGGAGTGTAGGAACCACAACGTGCAGCGCTCACATCTGCTGGTAGATTGGCTCCACCTAAACTCATGATCTGAATTTGCTCTTTAAAGTAAACCTTTAACAAACCTGGCAAATTCAAATTGAGACTATCATAAAAATATAGGAGATCGGTAGACTCCCTGACCAACAGGAAGACTCATGGTGAAACTAAACTCAACTTTAAAAAAAGGAAAGACAGTGGGAGAGATATACTAAAACTGGTACACAGACTATGACGTAGCTGTGCATAGTAACCAGCTTCTAACTTCAGCTAGTTCAATGACGCTTTGACAATAAAACCTAGAAGCTGATCAGTTACTATACACAGTTGCACCAGTTTTAGAAAATCTTCCCCAATATTTATATAGATCTTATATCTGCATCCACTCATCATTTTGACATAAAGGTAAGCAACTGTGCCTATGCCTTTTATCATCAGATGCTCAGTTTACTTGGTATAAAAACTACAGTGAGGTCTTCTGCTGCGATTGCAAGTTCATAACTAGGAAAGACTAAAGTGAGGGAAACACAGTTTGCAAATGGCACCTATGCAACGCTTTGGGAAGGTGAAGAGGACAGGAAGGCTTACTTCAGTGTCCCTCTTGTCCACCTGCTCCCAGTTGGCCTCAGAGAAAGGCTCTGTGCTGCAGCCCGACAAACAGCTAGGGTCCCGATTGCTTTCAGAGTCAGGAATTGAGGTCTGCAAAGGGTAAAACCACAATAAGAAATTTGCAAACATACAAATGTACATATAAGTGTGCATAAGCGTTACAGCGACCACTTAATGCATGGAATATCAGCACAGCCTAGCGGAAACAAGTCACAGCAGGAATACAGCATCTCAACACTGCAAAGAAGCGTTGGGCTTTATTTTGTGTGTCTGAACAGTGTATGCTGTCCATAGAGAAAGTCAGATTGCTGTTTGGATTGGTACAAGCCCAGAACAGAAGTCAGCTTTCTAATTACTATTCCTCCTTGCACAGGATTTAATATCAGGGTTAATTTAACACCACATTTTAATGCTTTGACACTCATATCTAATCAGCACATCAGAACTCACCTCATCTGTATATTCCCCATTGAAACGCAGAGGGCTGTTGTGTAAATGGCTCTCAAGTTGACAACGTAGTTCCTGTACTTGTTTCTTCAAGGTTTCCACTTCCTGTTGGTGGCCACTTTCCATTTGTCTCAGTCTTTGTTGGATAGCATCCACATACAATGGCATCCCATCATCATCCAGGTGATTACGGGCTGGCTGCTCTGGAGTGCTCCCTATGCGGTGCCTCTCACAACTGTGCAAAGGGCACTTGTGTGGGGTGTTTCTGAGGTGGATTTGGGGGTTGTTTGAACAAGAATTCTGACGTGACAAGGTTTGCTTTCCCCGATGATTGTCCACACTAAGACATGGTCCATCAAGGATATGAGGTGAGGATTGGTCCCTATTCCATACAGTCTGTGCATTGCATTCAGAAGGGGGAAAGGCACTATGGATAAGGGGAAAAGGAGAAC
Source organism: Lithobates pipiens (assembly GCF_037356315.1). Taxonomy (NCBI): domain Eukaryota; kingdom Metazoa; phylum Chordata; class Amphibia; order Anura; family Ranidae; genus Lithobates; species Lithobates pipiens. The sequence continues at coordinate 7,618,284 of NW_027507790.1, forward strand.
ACGTCCTTTCATTTTGAAGCCCACACAAGCCCATCATAACGATGCCCTCATCAGATACAGGTTCTGGTTTCTGTGCAAGTTCATTTGCTGCAGTCACATGGTCCAGCTTGCTGGACCAGGGAGGTGAATGATCATCTGTTAACGTTTCTGTGGAGCCATCAAGTACAAGGTGTGATGAGATTTTGTTAGCAGAATCACCTGTGGGACTACTCTGGAGCTCATTCGACCCACTTTTATCACATTGCTCATTCTCCTCTGGCTCAGAGGATGATTTCTCAGCAGTCCGATTCTGCGGTTCCTCAGGCTCACATACCTGATTAGCACGCAAGTCTTTCACAGACTGCTCAAATGTGTCAGTTCCATGCTCTGGGTGGTCAGTTTCTGAACATAACTGACCTGGCATCAGACTGACACTCTCTTCTTCCCCATCCATTTCCCCCCTTACTGTGTCACCATTCAAGTATGGGCCCCCCTTCTCGGCTTTCTCTGGCTCTTCCTGTGCTTTTTCTGATTTCTCTATATGACTGTCCACTGACCCATTTATCAATTTTCCTGCCTGCTCTTCCCCCCCTCCTTCTTCCTTGCTGGCTTCCTGTAAAATGTTTTCCATTTGCCCTTCCCCAACACCAGCTGCCATGGAAAGCTGTGCCCCCAGAGGGAGTCTCTCTCCTTCCTGCCCTACTTCTGCAGAGTTCGCCAAGCCATTTAACTCCAGAGAACGTCGATGCTCTTGCCACTTCTCATTTAGGCTGGGGTCACTGCTTCGTCTGTTTACACTTGGAACAGTTAATTCGCAAGCCGTTGGAAGGTCATCATATGATCTTGTCTTCGGTAACCTAAAATGACACCATGAGAGAAAAACTACTTCGTAAGCCCATAGAAAATTTGGACAACAGTAGATTCATAAACAGTATCCTACACATAGGCTGCACGCCCTGCAATGAGAAGTTACAGAACTAAAGTTACCAAAAAAAAAAAATAAAAAAAAAATAAAATAAAAAACTTTTAGCAAGAGAACTTTACATGATAAATTCTGCTTGGACCCCCAGTTGTCTCATGGGATAGTTTGAAATTTTCTGATTCATGGCAAAGTAACAGGTTCTATTGACCATCCATCTCCTTTGCTACTGATTTTCATTTTACCCTGTACACCTGCCAGAGTAAACTATTCTATGAAAAGCTCAGTATGCATGGGAGTGCTTGACCCTGGCAATTGGCCACTCAGGTGCAGATCACTACATAGTGGGAATAAGGGGAGAAAACAACATGCCTTCTTAGAGAGAAGAAAAAAAGAGAAAAGAAAAAAAAACTGAAAAAAACTCCCCAGCCAATGTGTCCAAGAGCAGCAGAGTTCTGGCAGGAAAAAAAAACCACGATGTGCCTGAACATATCTAAAACACGCCTAAGCACTAGGAGCATTTAGTGTTTAAGCGTTAATTTCAATGGCCAGAATAAATGGTTATTCTGGCCAATGCAATTAGTTTGCACCTACATGCGTTACGCGCACTTACAAGTATCAAGTATTTTTCTATGCTGCCAGGAGGAAGGGAGTCCTAGAAAAAGGAGGAAAGGTCACAAAACCAGTGTGCATGATGCCTTGCAGTTCACCCCTAGATTAGAGCAAATGTATAGAAAACAAACAGGCAATTATGGAGACAATCTAGAATATGCTTCTGCTACATATTTTGTATATAAATATAAAACAGGGCAAATATACAGATGTACAACCACAAGTGGTAACAGTTAGGTATAATTGTGAATTTATATATATATATATATATATATATATATATATATATATATATATATATATATATATATATATATATATATATACATATATATACATATATATACACACACACATACACATATATCATATATCTACACACACATACACCTCTTTTGTTCCACTTGAACAAGCAGGTCCCTCCATTCCCTCCTGTATTGATTTGTATTGAAAGTGTACTGTCTGCCACCATTTAGTAAAGCGCGGTGCAAACGGTTGGCGCTATATAAATCCTGTATTAATAATAATATAAGGACATCAGAAGAAATCCCTTTGGTTGCAATTAGGAGAGAAGACCTACATTCACACTTTGTCCTCACCTGCCATGTGGCGGCTCCTCTGTGGCAGAACCAGGACTTGGGTAGGGAATGCAAGATTCTTCACTAGGTGTGGATGGAGATGAGCCAGGAAGGTAAACTGCACTCCACAGCATCAGATTGCGGACGTGGCACACAGGATGCAGAACCTAAGAAAACAAAATTTAAGGTGTTGCTCATTAGGTTCCTTAAAGCGGTAGTAAAGTCAGATTTTTCACTTGTACCTACAGGTAAACCTATGATAAGTCTTAACTGTAGGTACAGTGAATATCTCCTAAATGTGTATAGTTTAGGAAATATTCACATTGGCAGGAGCCGATTAGGTCATTGCGCTGTGCTTCAGGGCACACAGTGTGCCCTGAATGCAGAGAGCGATGTGATTCCCATGCATGGTAGTGACATCATAATCCTGCCGTTCAAACAGGCAGACAAGGGAAGGGAAACCGGGGGGAGGATGGAATCGCCTGAAGCAGAAAACACGCTCTGCTGGAGGGCACAGCTTGATAGCCAAGTCTATGTGATGCATACAAGCACATTATGGCATAAAACTGCAGATGGATCACATTTTTTTTGCGTTTACTACCATTTTAACCAGATATTCACCTAGGTCTATAGCCATATATGTTCGGAAACACATCTTTAAAAACTAAACAATTGGTACCTTAATTGAAATATTCCACATTTCTCACAGTACAAGAAAACTATTTTATGACCATTAGTTAATTTATAAAAACTGACAAGTGGGAAATGCATCAAGCGGAGACGAGCTATGCTACACAGTGTGATGGCTGGCAGCACGCCATACCCTTATGCTTTCACCTTAATGTAAATACATACGTTTGCGTTTTATTAACCGGTTCCCGACCAGCGCACGCCGATGTACGTCGGCAGAATGGCACGGGTAGGCATATTGGCGTACAGGTACGTCCAATCTTCAATGCCGCCCTGCCATCGCGAGCACGCCGCCGTGCTCGCGTGTCGGTCGGGATCCCCGCGAGTCCGCTCTCGGGTCCCGCGGACTCGATCGCCGGGGGCATACCCGCGATAATCTGACGGGACGGCTGAATTGAGAAATGCCGTTGTAAACAGCATTTCTCCATTATGCCTAGCAACTAGTGACGCTGATCTCTGCTCCATGTGATTGGAGCAGAGATCAGTGTTCACTAAATGAAAGCCCAACCCCCACAGTTAGTAACACACCCCTAGGAACACTTAACCCCTACACTGCCACCCACTGGTTAATCCCTTCACTGCCAGTGTCATTTACACAGGAATCACTGCATTTATATAGCAGTGATTGCTGTATAACGGACAATGGTCCCAAAAATTGGTCAAAAATGTCCGATGTGTCCGCCATGTTGCAGTCACAATAAAAATAAAAAATAAAAATTAATAAAAATGCCATAAAAATATCCCTATTTTGTAAACGCTATAACTTTTGCGCAAACCAATCGCTTATTGCGATTTTTTTTACCAAAAATATGTAGAAGAATACGCATCGGCCTAAAGTGAGGGAAAAAAGGTTTTTTTTTTATATATTTTTGGGGCATATTTATTATAACAAAAAGTAAAAGATAATGCGTTTTTTTCAAAATTGTCGCTCTATTTTTGTTTATAGCGCAAAAAATAAAAAAACCGCAGGGGTGATCAAATACCACCCAAAAGAAAGCTCTATTTGTGGGGAAAAAAAAAGGACGTAAATTTTGTTTGGGAGCCACGTCACATGACCGCGCAATTGTCAGTTAAAGCGACGCAGTGCTGAATCGCAAAAAGTGGTCTGGTCTTTGACCAGCAAAATGGTCCGGTCTGTAAGTGGTTAAACAATCTTGGCAATATTGCACTAAGTAAATCTCTCTCAATTGGTATACCTTATATCCATACCATCACAATGGAGATTTGTTTACTTGAGTAAAGGTGATATCTAAGCCATAGATGTGGATAAAGAACTTGGAATCCTATAAAGTTTACTGTTGGAAGGAGATACCATAACCATTGATGTAGCATAAAGATCTTGCGGTTTTAAAGCTTACTGCTGGTGAGTGGAGACCCAGAAGGGGAGCACTGGAATCCTCACAAGCATGAAATTAAACACATTGGCACTTATTTACACAGATGGACTTTAGCTTTCATTGCACTTTATGAATTATATGCTTGCATTGTAGATTATGTCTCATTGATTTATGGTATTGGAGCAGCACTAAGTATACATTTTTTTGTATTACTTTTAAAAGGTAACATACAACAGAAAAAGTAAGCATAACGAGCTTGTGTCAATGAAAAGATAAACATGGGACAGGTAGGATTCACTGTATAAAAAGCAACTTTGCATGAACAACCAACTTACTGTTTCTGATTGAGAGGAATACAGCAAATTCTTGAAAACACGGTTACCAGCTCTCAGAAGTGACCAGACCGAACAAGTGCGCTCTTGTATGTGTTTCTCACTTCTTTCCTTGGCATTGTTACACAGGAAGGTCCCGAACAGGCAAGAGTAGGTGTGCTGTACCAATTTCACCTGAGCACAAGAGAGGCTAGATAAAGTCGCTACATTATGCACACACAGCAGCAAATGTGGAATACAAAAAGATAACTAAAAACTGTAAAAAAAGCAAATAAAAGATTGAAGTTTTCATACTGCTGAACACTGCTATGCTACTGAGAAATGATCCCTCCATAAGTCTTCTAGGAAACAGCAATTCCACCTGGCTATTTGACCACTCAAAAAATCTGAAAACATAACTAATAAATGGTCTTTGCTTTTTTTTCTCACATTTGACAAAAGTCATGTTGGCATTGGTTCCTGTTTAAATTTGTGTGCATACACGCACATGTGAATACAGGGACTAATGCAAATGAATACAGTATGCAAAAGGTTGCCTAGACTGTTGACCTAGAATTATGTCTTGAGTAGGTCACTTCCAAAATAATGCACGTGAACAAAAAATAAAAAATAACTGGACCAGTATGTACTTGTCTTTTGCTGGTTTTATGAATCATGGATTTAAATAAAATATCACTATTATACTTTCTTCTAATACCAAGAGGTTTACACCATGCTTTGTCAGGATACTGTGGAGAGACCAGAAAGTCAGTGATTGAAACCATGAGTGGTCTAGTAATTTTTAAAATCAGACCCTGCAAACATAAAACTTACCTGTAAAAATAAAAAATAAAGTGTTAAGTTACACCTACCTTAACCACTTCCCACCCGGCCAATGCATATATACGGCCGGGTGGGAGCCGTCTACTCCTGATAGGACATTCAGGAACGTCATTCAGGAGTAGCGGGATCGCGTGCCAGCGCAGCGGCGCGATCCCGATGTGCTCGTGTCACCCGGACACGGCACATCTCAGATCGGCAGGAGGGCTCTGTGATTGGCCCTCCTGATCACATGACGGCCGTGTCCAATCACGGCCGTCATGTGATGTAAACAGCCGGTTGCTAGGCAATCGGCTCTCCTCTCCTCACACGGAAGTCACCGCTGAGGAGAGGAGAGCAGAACGCTGCAGCCGGCTGATGATCAGTGAGTATGGGCTGCTTTTTACTCACTGATCATCAGTGTAGTGTAAACACACAACACACCACACAGTACAAACACAGTCCCCACATATGTCCCCAAAACACACATGTCCCCAAAACACACATGTCCCCAAAACATACATGTCCCCAAATAATAAAAACACATGTCCCTAATAATAAAAACATGTCCCCCACATATGTCCCACTAAAATCACACGTCCCAATGATTATCTGCACACATATGTACGTGATCACCTGCACACATATGTACATGATCATTTGCGTACATATGTCCGTGATCACACAAACCAATTATTATACACTTAACGGAATTTTTTTTACCAAAAACATGTAGCAGAATACATTTTGGCTTAAATTTATGACAAAATTTGATTTTATTGGATTTCTTTTCAAATAGAAAAAAGAAAATATTGTTTTTTTTCCAAATTTCCGCTTTTTTTGCGCTTATATCGCAAAAAAAAAAAACTGAGTCGTGAATAAATAACACCAAAATAAAGCTCTATTTGTGCGAACAAAATGATAACAATTTCATTTGGGTACAGTGTAGCATGACCGCGCAATTGTCACTGAAAGCGCTAGAGCGCTGAAAGCTGAAAATTGGGCTGGGAAGGAAGGGGGTGAAAGTGCCCTGTATTGTAGTGGTTAAGCCTAGTACACGCTACTAGTTTTTCTTTCAGTAAGACAGCTCCGGTCAGAGCCGCTGTACTAACAATCCAAATGTTAGTACATAAATCTCCTCCACTAAGCTATAGCGTTTTGACAGAGGGGGGTGGCCCCCCTGCCAGAACACTGCGGTCAAAGCTGGTTTTCCAGCATGTACGTCCAACAGAAGGTGGCTGAACTGCCATACACATGGGCTGAATGTCGGCCAGTTTTTTTTATTGAACCAACCGATGTCGCTGGACATTGTGCGTACTAGGCTTTACTTTTCCACCCAAGACATCACTCTCTCTGGCTATATCCTAGGGAATGCAGAACTGAAAAAAATCTTGCAAGACCTTGGAATAGACTCAATTGTCTCATGAAATTTCACCTGATCTGCATTCATACGGAATTCACTTCTTGGAAGTGCTGTATAGTTATACTCCATTGCGAAAGGAGGGGGAAAGGACAGCAAAAAAACTAACTTTTTTCTGAAGGCTGCATTCCCACAGGTGTTTAGCCATGTAGGGTGAACAGCTGTGTGCAGATAGCTGCATCCAGCCATGATCACTGCAAGTTTTTGCTTGCTGTGCGGACAGTCACGAACAGCTGCGGCACGGATACCCCGTCATATTCAGAAGATTCTTGCCACTGGGATTCACAGTATAGCTAAACTCCTATGCAAACATACCCTTAAAGGTACATTGACCATCTACCTCTAAATAGTTCCTGAAAAAAAAAAATAGGATTTTTTATAACCACTTACCTGTAAAATCATTTTCTTGGAGTAAATCATGGGACACAGAGCCAAAGTTAACTTAATGGGTATATAGGCACCTTCATGGTGGACACTGGTATACCCAATCCAGGAAGTTCACTCCCTATATAACCCATGAGTACCTCAGTTTTTGTAGCAAAGCAATATACTTAAACTCCAAAAGAGGGGAAGGACCTCTGTGTCCCATGATGTACTCCAAGAAAAGGATTTTTACAGGTAAGCCGTTATAAAATTCCTATTTTCTTTATTGTACATCATGGGATACAGAGCCTAAGTTTATAACTTAATGGGCTGTAACCTGGAAGTCCAAGCCTTCAGAGCCAGGCAAGGTTCTTTTGGCTCTTGACCACTGTCCCTGGACAGTTGTCTTTTCTAGTACTGCTCCTCAGCCTGAAATGCTGGCATCTGTCGTTGCCACTTTACAAATAACTGGTCTGAAGGATTTTCCTTTCAGCAGATTCTGGGTTAGTAACCACCAACTGAGGCTTTGGGACACCCTTGGAGACAGCCACATTGGCAAGTCTAAACCTTGAATTGTTTTGTTCCGTGTAGAAAGGATACCGTTTTGCAACAGTGTTGAACGGAACTGGCCATAGGGAACCGCCTCAAATGAAGCCACTATCTTTCCTAGCAACCTCATGCAAAGGCGAATGGAGGGATCACCTTTTGACCTGACCATGCGCACCAGCTCTCTTATGGAGTTGATCTTAGCCTGAGGCAAGAACACCTTTTTCTGGGCTCTGTCTATGATCTGTCCCAAGTACTCCAGCCTTTTTATCGGTTTTAAGGAAGATTTCTCTAGGTTGAGAATCCAATCCAAACTTTCCAGGTAACTGGTTGTAATGCACACGCTTTTCTCTAAACGCAATAGATCGTCTAAGTGCGCCAAGACTGTTAAGCCCTGTGCCCTTAACCTGGCTAGAGGTGGGGCCAGGACTTTTGTAAACACCCGGGGCGCTGTAGCTAGCCTGAAGGGCAAGGCTACAAACTGGAAATGTTGCTGTTCTACCTCAAACTGCAGAAACCTTTGGTGAGCGGGAAATATAGAACATGCAGATATGCATCCCTGATGTCGATAGACACCAGAAGTTCTTCTAGTAGGATAAAAACTACTGACCGGATCATCTCCATGCGAAAGGAGTGGATCTTCAGGAACCAATTTAGATTCTTTAGATCTGGGTCTGACATCTCCATTTGGTTTTGGTACTGTGGAGAGGTTTGAATAAAATCCCAAACCTTGCTCTTATGTGGGGGATCTGCATAATCACCCCGAGCCATTAATCGGTCTAGTGCCCGAAACAGATTGTCTTTTCTCTGGATCTTTGGGAACGTTTGACCTCAGGAAACGAGACGGTGGAAAGTCCAGAAATTCCAGCTTGTACCCCAGAGTTAAGATGGAGATGACCCATCTGTCCTGAATTTCCTCTTACCAGACCTCTGAAAACTGCAGAAATCTTCCCCACCCTGGCTCTCCATGATGAACCCTTAGTATTCTGCTTTGCAGGTTACTGGCCCCAGGACTTTTTGAGCCTGGGCCTGACCCTGAGGTTTTCCTCTAGAGTGTGATGGCTCAGGCCGTCGCCACTGCCTAGAGGCGGAAGCCCCTGGCGCATGAGAAAGAGCCAGTTTAAATGAAGGGCATATATACTTTCTTTTGACTGATCCCCATGGGCTAATCCCCATGAAAAGGGAACCCAGTCAGGAGCTTTTTACATGGTGCTTGGGCTGACCAATTTTTTAACCACAGGATTGTACGCATATGTAGTAGCATAGCCGTGAGGCGAGACGCCTGGTGAATAGAATCTTTAATGGCATTTTTGGCAAAGCATAATGCTTTTGGTAATTTGGCCAATTCCCGGGCTTGTTGTGCAGGAACCTCTTTAAGGACCTTAAATTGGTCCTTTAGGGATTGACAGACGCCTAGTGCAGTGGCTGCAGGCAGTGTAATGGCATCTGCCAAGGAAAAAGTGGATATTAACAGGAAGTCCAACCTTTTACCTGTTAGATCCTTAAGCATTTGTGAATTGTCTACTGAACAAGTTAAACTTTTATTCAGACTGGTAATCGCAGCGTCAACTGCTGGTACCTTCCATTTTTTGGTGACTTTCTCCTCCATGGGATAGAGAACTGAAAATCTCTTTGGAGGGAGAAAATGCTTATCCGGGTGATCCCATTCAGCATAAATAAGCTGTTCTAGTAAAGCATGAACAGGAAACGGATGCAAAGGCTGTGAAAGATTTAAGGAACCCAAGGAATAAACCAAGCTTTCAGCAGACTCCATTAGGGGTAGCATAAAAGTAGAACGAACCATCTCCGTACGAAATTGTACCAGCAATTTCTCAGATTGTGAGGGTATTACAGATGCTGCTGTATTACAAGTGGCTGTTTACCTAACCCCTCTGGTCTCTTCAGGGGGGAGAAAAGCCTTTGGCAGATCTTACCTTGAGAGGAATCACCCCTGCACAAGCTGCTGCGGCCACAGTCTGACAACTGAGCTGAAGTGAAGACAACAGATTAAGGTATGTGCATATACTTCATCTAGTGAAGATCTAAAGGCATGACAAAATGTTTCCCCTTGAAGAAAGCATAGGTGGACTTTTTAGTTCCCTAGTTTCTTCCCTTACTTTATCCCTGCCACAGGATTTGCTGAATTAGCAGTCAATCCAACCTTCACCCATCATGGCGGGCTGCGTTTAGCAAACCTTCAAGGACCGGGTCCCTTTTTATCAGGATTCCACTCCCTTGGACCTGTAAAAAGCACCCCACCAGGAAAAGCTTTTAGGTAATGTAGCATGACCAAAGCCATGGGCCCTGGGGTCCAGCCCTGCAAAGAGGCGTTACAGGTTATTAACTTAGGCTCTGTGTCCCATGATGTACGATAAAGAAAGAGGGGCGCCGGACAGTATATGCAGACATCACACTGTACTGCAAGGTCCACTTTAAACCTTCTGCTTAAATGCGTACTGGGTCACTTGTGTGGTTTCTGATTTTTGCTTTGTGACTGGACTGAACGTGAGAGATAGATATATCTATCCAACCATGTACTGCTAGGAAAATTCCCCCCCCCCCCCCCTCTGCTATTCAGCTCTATTCACAATATTATCAAATAAGGCCCCTTTCACACTGCTCTGCTGTTTTTGTGCAGGTTACCAGTGGTTTCCCATAGACCTTCTAAGGCCCCTTTTTTTGTGCATTTTCTAAAAGTGCACCAAAAGTCCTGCATGCTGCATCTTTGGTGCACTTGCAGAAAACACACCAAAAAACATGGGACATAATAAAGTCAATGGGAAACCGCAGGTAAGCCACACAAACCGCTGGTGCACTGAGCTACACTCACACTGCAGCCAAACCTCAGTGAGGCATTGTGAAAAGGGCTTGAAGGTCAGCTCAGTGTAGAGCTGCAATTAGCCTTCAGCGCCACAAAAGATATCCATATGTAATGATATTTACTCAATTAAAATAACGGTTCTTAGATAGAAATAAAAAAAAAATGCTGTAGCCAATGAAATTGAGGTACAAAAATATTTCTCAGTTCACAGTAACCTGAAATACTACCTGCAGTAGACATTGAGGAATAGTAATGAAACAAACATGGGCTGAATTCCATATTTCTGTAAGTAGAATGCCCCAATACACAGAAAGGTCAATAAACTGAACTCTGAGCCAAGCTGTTCTCCTATATATACTCACCAGAAAAGCCTCATTGAACTCAAAAGAACAAGGAAATTGTCTCTGCAATTGGTGAACACAGTCCAGCCACTGCAAGAAGACTGGGCAGCGTTCATTCAGGTCTTCAGAGTTCTCCCCATGCCCACAGCGGTCAGCAAATTTGTGCCCGAAGTCCAACCACTCAGTTTCCACCAAAACCTGAAATCCCTATTTGAGGAAAAGGAAGTCTAATGATATACACAATACAGAATCTAAAGGGTCCATTTTAAAAGATAGGTAAATAACTTTTTTTTAACCACACTGTCAAAATGTACTGGTCACTTCTTCCCTGGTTAGTTTGATAATGAAAAAAGTTATGAGTTAATATAAAAAGAAAATAAAGTATGCAGATTATCAGAAAATTATATTGACCAACCTTGCAATAGAATTACAGAGTGAAGTGGACTCAGGAGGAAGGAGTCACGGAATCAGAGCTCCATCACTGGCTAAGCCTGGAGGGAATAAGCATTAGGCTGGGTTCACAGGTTTCTCCACATCCAATTTGCATGACAGAAGAGAGTGCTACTGGCTCTCAATGAAGCCGGTTCACACCCCTTTGGGGTGGCAGCGAAGGGCACTACAGAAGAGTCTTTTGCGTCTTTAGCTCCGTTTCAGGTACGAATTCAGGCAAAAATTCTGACCCGATTTGCCCCTGAAACAGTGAACAGGGCACCGGACCCTCTGCTACCGCTCTACAAATAGTGTGAACCCAGCCTCAGCCAAGGTTTTCTAGCCTCTCAAATTGTCTGAATCACCTGCAGAGATTTCAGTTGTGGCTGTTTTAGGGTGCCACAAACATAAGATGGGCAATTAGGCTTATTTGAGGTAGAATGGGCAACACACATCTGAGGTCTATGATTAACCCTAAATGTTGAACCCAGCCCAATCAAAAATGTTCTTGTTTGTGCATTAACCTTCAAGTTTTAGCTGTACATTTACATTATCTCAAATATCTCTAAACAGCGAGGCAAGACTGCTGCAGACAAAAAGGAAAACATTTCTTCAAACTCAAATGACACAATTCTCACAGGATAATCCTCTCAGACCTTGAAAGTCTAAGCCCAGAAAAATGAACATGACCTGAGCTCAGACTGCTTTTTAAAGTAGAATTGAAAGTATCACGATACTCCAAAATGTTAAAGCTGGTCTATGCAAGTACTTGACTAGGTGGAACCGGGTCTCCCAGTTTACACTGCCAAGTCATGCCCAGAGCCTATTCGTGTTTGGATCAATCATCTTAGTGCTACTATACCTGCAGAAGTGTTGCCTATATAGGGCAGTATTTTTCAGCCTTTATTCAGTAAAGGCACCCTTTAGAATTGCACGCAACCCCAGGGAACACCAGCAGTCTTCAGGCTAGTTTTTGGGTTTTGTTTTTGTTGGGCTGCTCTATGCTTGTGAAACACGCATGCTTTTTTTATCCACTTAAAAAGCAAGCCTATTTCTGACACTTGTTGTTAACAAGTTAAAATAAGTATATTTTGCTAGAAACACACTTGGAACCCACAAACTTTTTTTTTTAGCAGAGACACTAGAGAATAAAATGGAGATCATTGCAATACTTTATGCCACACCGTATTTGCGTAGCGATCTTACCAACACAATTTTTTTGGAAAACACCTTTTCGGAATAAAATTAAATAAAATAATTTTATTCTATAAATGTGAAAGATAAGGTTATGTTGAGTAAATTGATACCCAACATGTCACGCTTCAAAGTTGTGCACGCTCGTGGAACAGCGACAAACTTTGGTACCTAAAAATCTCCATAGGCGAAGTTTTAAAATTTCTACAGGTTACAAGTTTAGAGTTACAGAGGCGGTCTTGGGCTAGAATTATTGCTCTCGCTCCAACGATCGCTGTGCATCTGCAAAAGGCAAGGCATTTTTGGGCAGTGTGGGAAAAGCTTGCCCCTCCCATATTCCCCCCCCCCCACCCAGCACAAATCTTCCCATCCCACCACATCTCTTATCACTACAGGAGTAGGGACAGCAACAGAGAGGAGAGAGCCTGAAGGAGTGAACTGTACTAACCCAACAATAGGGTATAGCCATATTGGTTTTAATTAGTTAGGCCAAGTGTTTTTTTTTTTTTTTTAGCTTTCATAGGACGGAAACCTATTTGTTTCTAAATGCTGTTCAAGAAAACATTTACGGTGGATGCAGATAACATTGCTCAAGTTTAAGCTACTTTAGGCCAGGTTGATATTTTAGAGGGATGTTTAAGGGTAATACATGTGGCACAGACAAGTCCTGACCGATCTGTGAAAACACTGATGTATAACACTTAAATACATACAGCCAAAAACAGCAGTCAAGGGACGGATATAATGCCTCCATTTTATGAGAGAAGGGGGAATTTGGATCTGTTCATCTGACTGTGCAGGTTCTGCCCTATATCAGACGGGCATTAAGAATACACACCTCAATGGTCCTGTAATATGGATCCAGCAGGAGTTTGGAGAGAGCTACAATTTGTGGAGTGCGGTCCCATCCGTCTGAACAGTGCACAAGAACAGGGCGCTGATCACGATGTAATGCATGAACAACCAGCAGGGATGACTTGAGTAACATGGAAAGATGCTGCAACCACTTTGTCCCCTCCAGTGCAGATAGCCAACTACAGAGTGTAAAAAGTAAGAAAATAAATGGTCATTCAACTTGTACAATCTAGCGCATGGCTGAAATCTGGCATTTACAGTGCCTTGCCAAAGTATTCGGCCCCCTTGAACTTTAACCTTTTGCCACATTTCAGGCTTCAAACAAAGATATAAAATTTTAATTTTTTGTGAAGAATCACCAACAAGTGGGACACAATTGTGAAGTGGAACGAAATCTATTGGATAATTTAAACTTTTTTCGCAAATAAAAAACTGAAAAGTGGTGCATGCAAAATTATTCAGCCCCTTTACTTTCAGTGCAGCAAACTCACTCCAGAAGTTCAGCGAGGATCTCTGAATGATCCACTGTGCAAGCGATCATTTTGAAATGGAAGGAGTATCAGACCACTGCAAATCTACCAAGACCTGGCCGTCCCTCTAAACTTTCAGCTCAGACAACGAGAAGAATGATCAGAGATGCAGCCAAGAGGCCCATGATCACTCTGGATGAACTGCAGAGAACTACAGCTGAGGTGGGAGAGTCTGTCCATAGGACAACAATCAGTCGTACACTGCACAAATCTGGCCTTTATGGAAGAGTGGCAAGAAGAAAGCCATTTCTCAAAGATATCCATAAAAAGTCTCGTCTAAAGTTTGCCACAAGCCACCTGGGAGACACACCAAACATGTGGAAGAAGGTGCTCTGGTCAGATGAAACCAAAATCGAACTTTTTGCCCACAATGCAAAACGATATGTTTGGCGTAAAAGCAACACAGCTCATCACCCTCAACACACCATCCCCACTGTCAAACATGGTGGTGGCAGCATCATGGTTTGAGCCTGCTTTTCTTCAGCAGGGACAGGGAAGATGGTTAAAATTGAGGAAAAGATGGATGCAGCCAAATACAGGACCATTCTGGATGAAAACCTGTTGGAGTCTGCAAAAGACCTGAAACTGGGACGGAGATTTATCTTCCAACAAGACAATGATCCCAAACATACAGCAAAATCTACAAAGGAATGGTTCACAAATAAACGTATCCAGGTGTTAGAATGGCCAAGTCAAAGTCCAGACCTGAATCCAATCGAGAATCTGAAAACTGCTGAGCTCGAGCTGTTTTGCAAGGAAGAATGGGCAATAATTTCAGTCTCTCGATGTGCAAAACTGATAGAGACATACCCCAAGCGACTTGCAGCTGTAATCGCAGCAAAAGGTGGCTCTACAAAGTATTAACGCAAGGGGGCCGAATAATTTTACACGCCCCTCTTTTCATTAGTTAAAAAAGTTTCAAAAATCCAATAGATTTCGTTCCACTTGACAATTGTGTCCCACTTGTTGGTGATTCTTCACAAAAAATTGAGAGATGATAGAGAGAGATGATAGAGAGAGATGATAGAGAGAGATGATAGAGAGAGATGATAGAGAGAGATGATAGAGAGAGATGATAGAGAGAGATGATAGAGAGAGATGATAGAGAGAGATGATAGAGAGAGATGATAGAGAGAGATGATAGAGATGATAGAGAGAGATGATAGAGAGAGATGATAGAGAGAGATGATAGAGAGAGATGATAGAGAGAGATAGATAGAGAGAGAGAGATAGATAGATAGAGAGAGATAGATAGAGAGAGATAGATAGATAGATAGATAGAGAGATATAGATAGATAGATAGATAGATAGAGAGATATAGATAGATAGATAGATAGATAGAGAGATAGATAGATAGAGATAGAGAGAGATAGAGAGAGATAGAGAGAGATAGAGAGAGATAGAGAGAGATAGAGAGAGATAGAGAGAGATAGAGAGATAGATAGAGAGATTCCTAGGCTTTTTTCCCCCAGACAAAAAACAGAAGTCGGCAGTATAAGGTATTTACTGTCAATTTTTTTTTTTACTATCCAAAGTGAAAACAAGGGCAGAAGATTTAATAGATGGAAAGATGAAAAAAATGACTGAAGTTCCGCTTTAAGGCCATCTCAAAGGGCCCGAGTGTCACACTCACCAACATATACATCTATACTCAAAATTGCATCATTCCATTTGCAAATCCAAGTATCACTTGTTTAAAAATACTGGTCATAAAATGTCCTTCGTTGCATATTTCACATACACACAAACATGTGGTTTGAAAATTAACAAGTATCCCCTAGCACCAACCCCCACCCCCCCCCCCCAAAAAAAAAAATAAAAAAAATAAAAAAAAAAGAAGGAGGTGGGTGCTATACTACATATTCCTTTTCAAAAAAAGTTATACCCAGTAAGAGACTGTCATGCAGCGTCTGTAAACATAATTTACTCCAAAAACGTTAAAGCCAATAACTTGGCATCAGTGCATTTTTGTTTAAAATTGAGATAGATTATTTATATAGATCTATATAGCCACACGCTATTACCAAAAACATTGGGACGCCTGCCTTTACACGCACATGAACTTTAATTGCATCCCAGTCTTCCTCATAGGGTTTAATATTGAGTTGGTCCATCCTTTGCAGCTATAACAGCTTCAACTCTTCTGGTAAGGCTGTCCACAAGGTTTAGAAGTGGGTCTACAGGAAGGTTCGACCAGAAGCACATTTGCGAGGTCAGGCATTGATGTGGACAAGGCCTGGCTCACAGTCTCCACTCTAAATTCATCACAAAGGTGTTCTATCGGGTGGAGGTCAAGACTCTGTGTAGGCCAGTCAAGTTCTTACCTGTTTGGAGTCGCAGACATCTTGCCACTTCTGGAATCTGCTGATGCTTCTATTCCAGTCTGAAGCCTGACAGCGCTGTACTTCCTTTAAGAACTTTGCTTCAACTAGCCATGTGCCTGCTGAGCTCTGCAGCCTTGCAGTGATCCTATGCAGGTCTATATGGGTCTATGACAAGCCTTGATCCACTTATCTAGTGTGTGAATTTTTATCATTTTTTTACTTTTTTAATAAATAAATCGGTTCACCTAGATGGAGGTGTGCCCTCCTGTGATCCTGAGATATATATATACACACACACCATACATTTCTTTAATGTGATCAATACTTTGGTTCTAAAAAGGCATACATAAGGTTTACCTTAATGCATTCTGTACATTAGTAAAGAACCTTCCAATATCTGCTCCCCCCCAGCCCCCACCCAAATACTTATCTGGCTGCTCTTTTGATCCAGCGCTGTGCTTGTCTGCAGCACTACTCTCTCACAGGACAGAGGCAACAGCGGGAGTCCTTGGGTCCTGCTGCTCTCAATCAAATCTGGCAAGGTGGAATGGAGGGGCATGGCCAAGCCACACTCCTATAGACACACACAGCTCTACTTGGGAGTGTGCCCCACGTAGCGCGCAGCTTGTTGCAGAGGCACTTGGGTAAGAGGAGGAGAGGGGAATACTGCTTTAGGCAGCCATACAATGCTATTTTGGTTAGTGTGATAGCCAATACCATAACTGCCAAACAAGCCACAACTACTGGCAGGCACATAAACTACACTTTTTCACCATAAATCATCAATTGGTAGCTCCCTGCCGATATGGAAAAAACTGAACCAAAATTGCAAATGGAAATAGCAAGAAACCAAAACTAACTGGAAAAGGTCAGAATAAAAGTATGAACACCACAGTGAATGACAGAAAACAGAAACCATTACTTGGCTGGATCAGGCATCTGTGTACACAGCAGACGTAATGATTGGAAGCTCTTGCGGATGGAGTGAATATTGGCCATCCCCATGAAAACAACTTCACAGTTCGGATAGTACTCTGCAAAGAAATCAGGCGATTGTGTGAATTACCAGAGGGATCATTTGCTGACTGTCACACAGAACACTTCAGTATTATATTATATTAATGAGAAGATTATATTTCACTAACAGCTCAACATTCATTTAAACAGTGGTTGTACATAAATTGCTTCAATTTGCACAAAAACCAAAGCTTTAAAAGGAAACCGATCATGAGACATAGGTGGGCCCGAATGAAACTACTGCTCTTTCCTTGTGAAAATGCTACTTGTCTGGTTCATGTCTTGACTTCAGAACGATCAGTTACTGAACAAAAACCAGGGACAAGATTTTTTTTTTTTTTTTTTTAGAGGCATGGTGGAAGTGGCAGCCTCTGCTTTTCTCTCCTTGCCGACTGCCCCCTAACCGGTTGAGAATTATTGTTCTTTACCAAACGAACATACGATTCACAATAATAATTATTCTCTGAACATGAGCGCGTTTTGTAAATTGCCTTTAGCATTGCTCAGATTTCTTCTTGCCATTTTGTTGAAACCTCAGAGCAGTCACTTCCTTACTGAGAACTCACTTTCTCCTTATGCCGACCATACATGTATTGAAATTCGGGCTGGTTGGTTGTACACAAGTCGATCAATTGAATTTTGTACAACCAGTCTGTAATTTTTTTCCCAATCAGTGCTGCCAGCTATAGCCAGCAACACTGATCATTGTATTTTGAAGGCATGGAAGGCTCCCCGATGCCAGAATACAATATTACAGTGGGAGGGAATCCCTCATCCACATTGAATGTGTGGATGGGGGAAAATTAATACAATTTCAACCCGTGGTTGCAGGAAAGAAAAATCACATAATCAGACTGCTGCTTGCTGCCCAGGGTGAAGGGAGAGAAAATCAGGAAGCTGAAACACTATTCTGGTAAGTGTAACTCTTTGTGCCTCTCCGGCACCTCTCATCTTTAGTGTCGCCACAATCTATCCTCCCTTGGTCAATTCTTTTGCTTAACTACTTAAGGACTGAGCCTCTTTTTGAGCTGTGCCGTTTACAAGTTAACTGTTTGCTAGAAAAGGACTTTGAACCCCTAGAAACATTATACATTTTTTTTTTCTAACACCCTAGAGAATAAAATGGCGGTTGTTGCAATATTTTGTCACACAGTATTTGTGAAGCAGTCTTACAAGTGCACTTTTGGAAAAAATTGACTTTTTAAATTAAAAAAATAAGACAACAGTAAACTTAGACAATTTTTTTTATATTGTGAAAGATGTTACGCTGAGTAAATTGATACCACACATGTCACGCTTCAAATATTGCACCCGCTCCTGGAATGGCAACAAACGTCTACCTTTAAAAATCTCCATAGGCGAAGTTTAAAAAAATAAAAATAAATAAAAAAAAAAATTGTACAGGTTGCAGGTTTTGAGTTAGAGGTCTAGGGCTAGAATTATTGCTCTCTACCGATCACAACGTTTTCATATGCGGGCGCTACTCACGATTGCGTTTGCTTCTGCACGTGAGCTCGGCGGGACAGGGGAAGGTTTAAAATTAAAAAAAAATAATTAACATTTTAGCTTTTATTTTTAGACAAAAAAAATTGTGTCACTTTTATTCCTATTACAAGGAATGCGAAGAAGAATGCGAAGAAGAAGAAAGACAGGACCTCTTAATTATGATATTTCAGGTCAAAAAGACCTCAGATCTCATTTACACTTAAATGCAAAAAAAAAAAAAAAAAAAAAAAAGGCCCTTTAAGAGCTATGGGTGGAAGTGAAGTTATGACGTCGCTTCTGCCCTGCATTATTATGGAGACGGGCCAGGGTCTTC
The DNA here is from genome assembly GCF_037356315.1 of Lithobates pipiens. Classification (NCBI taxonomy): domain Eukaryota; kingdom Metazoa; phylum Chordata; class Amphibia; order Anura; family Ranidae; genus Lithobates; species Lithobates pipiens. The sequence goes on from NW_027507790.1 coordinate 7,637,188, forward strand.
GCCTCACTCGTCACCATGCCCAGCAAAGGTAAAGATCTGATCGCGACATCGGCGGAGGGCACCGGAACGTGGCGGGAGGGACCCCTCTACCGCAGCAGATAAAAGTGATCTCTGAGAATCCGCTGCAGAGACCACTCTTACCGGAAACCAGACCGCTGGCCGAAGAAGAGGACACCGGGGTTATGGCAGCTAGCTGCTGCCATAACAAAGATATCCACCTTCAAAGTAAGGACGCATATAGTCGTGCGGTGGTCCGGAAGTAGTTACACTTATTTTTAAATGTTTTACATAGCTATATCTGCAAAAGGGGCCAGCACGAAGTGATCAATCAGAACTTAATTTTCTGACTAAAGTTTCACTTTAACAGCATTAACATTTTCAATAATAAAAGAAAAAGTTAAAAAAAAAAAAAAAAAAAAAAAAAATTCTATAGGAGTAATATTTTGCAATGCTAAGATTTCTTGTTCAGTGACTTCACAGAAGAATACTATTCTAATGCCTCCCTTTTGTCTACAATGAAGCTGCCAAAATAGAACAATTAGAAGAGAATTTACTGTTTCAAGTGTGAACAAGTGTATGAAAAAGCACATTCAAAAAGGTCGATAACCATATGTTATAAACCAGATACATTACTTGCTTTATTAGAGCGTGCTCTGACTTTGATAAGGTAAATGTGAAAGGTGCATTAACTCAGAAATGCAAGTCATAAAACACCTGTAACACTTCTGATCACAGTAAAATTAGTTGTTCCTATGGGCTACTGGATATTAGTGGACTGTGGGCTGCTTTATACAAGATCTTCTTAATGGCATTGTAAATTAAGAGTTCTCCACCACCCCAAACCAGACATGTTTTTTGCAGTTTAAAGAGGGATTCCGCCAAAAAAAAAAAATATTAAAAGCCAGCAGCTATAAATACTACAGCTGCTGACTTTTAATAAATGGACACTCACCTGTCCCGGGTTCCAGCGATGCCGGCAGCCGAGGCCGATCGACCGCTCGGGCCTCGGCTGCTGCCGCCACCATTCTAGGTGAGGGAATCAGGAAGTGAAGCGAATCGGCTTCACTTCCCGGTTCCCTACTGCGCATGCGCGAGCCGCGCAATAGGAAATCTCTGCGCTGTCACTGGGACCCGTGTGTGTCCCAGCAGACAGCGTGGCAGGGCAGGAAATGGCGTAGACTCCCGTGGGAGTCTATGCCCGGAAGTGGGTGAAAATACCTGTCTCTCCACCCCCCCTCCCCCCTGAAAGGTGTCAATTGTGACACCGGAGGGGGGGGGGGTTCCGATCAGCGGAGGTTCCACTTTAGGGTGGAATCCCGCTTTAACTACACCAAGACAACATTTACTTTATAAATTAGGTAGAACGAACAAATCTACACTGCTAATAATGCTCTAGGAGTCTGAGATAGAATGATAGTCTGACCCCAAGTTCCCATTGTTTAAGGCCTAACTCCACATCACTTTAAAAAAAAGTTTGTTGTTTGTGTAGTTTGCAGTGACTATCGGCACTCTATAAACTGTATTTAGCATCGGCTACATACAGCTGTGTTCTGGTAGGGGTACGACTTCCCAGACCCAAAACAAGATCGGGCAGAGCACCTCTCAGCCATTCCCCAAAAGCATTGTATTTTTATGAAAGAATACAAGTCTTCCTGGTTCATTCATGTAGAGATCATGACATCATCCACCCACCTCAGAGGAAACTTTGTATTCATTTCTAAAAGATGAGGCTTCGTATCAATAACTTAGCAGAGCTTAGCCCAACTCTTATTTTTCTGAGAATGGGATGGGAAGTGCCCATACCACTGCCAAAACAGAGCTGTATACAGTGCTGATAGCTGCTGCATCGATTAGTAAAGAAAATAGTTTGTTTGAGCCAGCTTAGTATTCCTGGAAGTTGTGTTGAACCGGGGGGTGAACCACAATGAGCCAATGCAACTGTAACCGCCCCCCCCCCCCAACAGATGTTTGGTCTCACCTGGGCACTCACAGCCTCCACCTTTAGCACGATTAGCCACAGCAGCAGCATAGGATCGGGCATCGAGAATTAACAGTTTCTGGGGCTGGGTAGAGTTGCTGTCCAATGAGGGTGAATTTGACATGGATGAGTCTGTAAAAGAGGGATTCTTACCAGTTTTCATATGTTTATCAAAAAGGGGCCAAACAGAGCACTAATCAAAATATGAGGGGAGTCCAATAAGTTATTACCCTCACCAGGATCCAGATGTGCTTGGGATCTGAAAATTTTGCAGATTTAAAAAAAAAAAAAAAAAAAAAAAGTGGATATCTTCGTAATATGCATGCCAATTTTTGTTTTTGTAGATCATGGTGAATTATAGTTAGAGCCAAGAGAAATGGAGGTGGTGTCATGCCAGACAAAGTTGAATACCGAGCCATGATTCCAAAAACAGCAACGAGTGGAATGTGCACAAAGCATTTTGGACCTGTACCACAAAGATGAAGAGGATTAGTGACCATGGATGAAAGCTGGGTATAGCTATATGATCCTGAGACTAAAGAAATTAGTAAAACATGGAAACATGCTTCATCGCCCACCCCCAAAAAAAGGCCAAGGTGCAACATTTATCCATCAGCGCTTGGTATTCAACTTTATATGGCATGACACCTACTCCTTGGCTCTATAATTCACCACGACCTACAAAAACAAAAGTCAGCATGTATATTACTACGATATCCACCTATAAACCTGCAAAATTTCAGATCCCAGGCACATCTAGATCATAGTGAGGGTAAGAACCAATTGGCTTCCACGGTACAAACCAGCCCTACCTGCAAAGATTTCTTACCAAAATCAACCTCAGAAAGAACTCCTCCATTTACGCTGCTATGTATGCATGAACCATTGGCCGTTTTGCCTGGACTGCTTCGAATGCTGTCAGAGGCACAAGCCCTGGCTATGGACTGAATAAGATGTTCATCATCTGCATTCCTCCAGCCCCACCAGCTGACCTCCGGCTGGCCACAGCGAGCGATAACGGAACCATTATTCTGATGCCTGATGAAGAAGACAGATGTCAAAACAACCATGGCAGACCAACAGACAAATCAGGGTTATTCTGTGCATTTAGATTTGTGACAGCTCCTATAAACTCTAATTTAACCACTTCCCACCCGGCCAATGAACATATACGTCTACTTCTGATAGGACGTTCAGGAACGTCCATCAGAAGGAGCGGGATCGTACCCGCGCAGCGGCGTGATCCCGATGCGCCCGTGTCACCCGGACACGGCGCATCTCAGATCGGCAGGAGGGCTCTCTGATTGGCCCTCCTAATCACATGACGGCCGTGTCCAATCACGGCCGTCATGTGATGTAAACAAACACCCGGTTGCTAGGCAATCGGCTCCTCCTCTCCTCACACAGAAGTCATCGCTGAGGAGAGGAGAGCAGATCGCTGCAGCCGGCTGATGATCAGTGAGTATGAGCTGTTTTTTACAGCTTTTTACTCACTGATCACCAGTCTAGTGTAATCCACAACACACCACACAGTACACAGTCCCCCCATATGTCCCCACATATGTCCCACTAAAATCACATGTTCCAATGATTATCTGCACACATATATACGTGATCACCTGCACACATATGTACATGATCACACAAACCAATTATTATACACTTAACGGAATTTTTTTTTACCAAAAACATGTAGCAGAATACATTTTGGCTTAAATTTATGACAAAATTTTATTGGATTTTTTTTAAAATAGAAAAAAGAAAATGTTTTTTTTCCAAATTTCCGCTTTTTTGCGCTTATATCGCAAAAAATAAAAAACGGAGTCGTGAATAAATACCACCAAAATAAAGCTCTATTTGTGCGAACAAAATTATAAAAATTTAATTTGGGTACAGTGTAGCATGACCGCGCAATTGTCACTGAAAGCGCTAGAGCGATGAAAGCTGAAAATTGGGCTGGGAAGGAAGGGGGCGAAAGTGTCCTGTATTGAAGTGGTTAAGATGGTGCCCTGTCATTAATGGTTATAAAGCGACTTGGGCAGCGCAGATTTAGGGTATAAATTAAAGGATTAAAGAAAACCACCTTTAAGTCGGTAATGGCAATGTCAAGCTAAAAAATGTTTAGTTTTTTTCCCCTAGTGCTCCAGTAGTGAGATTATCCCTCACTGTCACAGATGAGTCCCTGTTGCAAAAATGAAAACCTGCAAAGAGACAATACAGGATTTAAAAGCTAGAGTTTTTTCTAGTCTTCCCCTACTTCTGTCTGGGTCACTGTAGGAGAGTTCACCTCACATATTTTCTGGTAATTATACTGCCTCAACAACTAAAAGATATTTGTTATAGGCACTCCAATCAGAACATTTATACTTGCCATAAAATCCTCACCTTGGGAGTACATTGAGGAACACAGGAATTCAGTCAGTTTATAGTGCTGCTTACAAGCGGATTGGACACTGGCAAACAAGCCAGTCTCCGCGTAAACCTTCCTCTACATAGCTTGCCTTGGTTTCAAGGTAAAACAGTACTAACATGAGCAGAAACATGCAGGTGTGGGACCCGTGACCCCCAGACTCCAATATGTTTGCACTGCAAAATCCTTTACCAATTTTTTTTTTATCTTTCTTGTCCATTGAGGGACACAGTAATGTAGATATTAGAACTTCTAAAAAGCAGTCCAAATAAGGGGTGGGCAACATAGCAACTACTAATAGGCCTTCCAAGGAGGACTGGGAGGTGCCTGCACCCCAGGAGCCACAAATTGAGCCAAAGAGGTCCTACAAATTCCTCCAAACTATCTCCCAGCAGCAGGTGGTTAGGGTACCAACCTACTAAGCATCCAAGAAGGCAGAGGGCCCTCCAGTAAAGTTTTCTGCACACTATGTAGTACAAGGTGCACCTAGGTACTCAACTACTTTCCCTGTCATTTGGCGGTCTCCCACTAATTCCACTGATTATCTGAGGAAGCCTTTCAGCATACTGGGCTGGAACTGTGCAGCAAGACTGAATTTAAAGAATTCCTACAGATAGACAATATTCTATTTTCTTTACTTACTACCTTTTGACAAGAGCTGATCATTACATGTATTGTTTTTATATATTTGTTTTATATCTGCAGTTATAGCACCAGTTATTTGCATGAAGTCTCCGCCAAGCTCCACACCACACATATATATGTTGCCAGAGAAGATGTTCCCATATACTTAGGTAGTTATACTGTAAGTTTAAGGCTAAAGGAAGTCACCCTAAATGAAAAAAATACAAAAAAAAAAGAAAAAAAAAAAAAGGAGGAAGGCGTAGTAGAACTACAGTATAGGTCCCATCTTTTTTGGAATGCAAGATGACCGGTGCCAATCCCCTATAAAACATTTTTGTAAGGGATAAACTAACCAATTCTTTTTTACACCGGGCTACAGTAGGGGAGGATGACCCCGAGAACCATAAACAAAGTTCCTTGCAACAATATTCTACTATGGTGTGACCAAGGTTTTTCATCTAGTATACCAAATAAATGCCAGGTGCCAAGGGAAGAGGCAGTTGTAGAAGGTGGTGAGCACAGTAACCTTTTACTGCCAAAAAAAGACAGATATAATATACAACCCCAAATGAGGTGCATGACATTTCCTTGGAGATTGTTATGGTATGTATACAGTTGGGGTGGCCAGATGAAAACATTTGAGGAGCATAGATCATTCGAATCCCCTTTAGACATGGTGGTTAGTAGGGTCTGCAATTTATTCCTAAAAGTTAGTGGAGTTTTAACCCAGTTTAGTGTGTAGCAAGTTGGACTAGATCTGATATTAAAACTTGGGGGTCGTGTGATCTTACCACTTCTATTTGTGGGTATGCAGAGATAGTTTTATCTTGGTCCCTGAATTGTGTCTCCCAGAAACAAGACCATGTGTCTCTCCATAGTGCCTTTTCAATAATTCAACAATTCAACAAGTAGGTCATTCTATCCCTGTAAACGTCTGTAGAAATTACAATACCATGACAATTCCATAATATAAAGGATTTCCCATAAAGAGAAGTTTATCTAAGATCCTGAAATGAAGTGAGGCCTTGAACCTCAGTCCACACCGATTTAATTTAGGAACTTCCAAGAATATCAACTGCTGCCACACTGACTGCCTCTTTTGTAATGTGGCATATAAAAGTCTATTCAGGGTATAAACAAAATTTGCATGTATAAAATATGCATTGTTCAAGTCTATAACTTTAGGGGGGGCTGACGTGAACCTATATCAGTGTAGATGGCGACAGGTCTAGCCTATACAGACCAGGGAGCACAGACTACTATAGCAGCTTCATAGACCAAAAAGCCAGAAGCTATAAACCCAAAAATGCACATAAACACATAAGCTGGCCATAGATGGATCAAAATTTGCTGGTCCATCGGGGACCAGCTGAATTTTGATTCATCTATGGCTGTTCAGACTCGAAAGAAGTCAAATTTAACAACTGACTTCTGTCAAACTGGACTGTTGGCAATCTTTATTTTGCCCATTGACTCTAGCACTAATCAGTGTCTGAAAGGTGGAGGAATCCCTGCAGTTAACTTTATTATTCAGTTCCTTTAGCTTTACCATTAACTACGTAGTGCAAATTGAAAGTGTTTAGGTTTTACCTCACATTACAGTATATGGTTTTGGTAAATCTTATGAAAAACTGTACAAGAAAATTGTGCAACGTTTGGCTAGCCTTAAGGCTTATCACAGAAAATCAAGCAGTCAACAAGCCCGCTCGACAAAAGTAACAGCCAACTTCTGTCAAACAAGCAGGGTCATATGGATTGAAAGTTAGCCATGCTGCACCCACTAAAATCCTATCTATGCCCAGCTTTTCCCCTTTTTAATTTCTTAGCCATATGAAAATTAAATTTTTACTGATCTTGATAACGTTAGGGCTAGCCATAGCTCTGTCACAGATCTGATACCAATCCTGAAGACAGGTGAAAAATGTAGTTCCAATATCTCTTCTTTATTGAGAAAAGAGAATTTACAGAATGCAACAGGTATTTTTTTTTACTTCTTAATTAGCTACCAACCTACCCGATCAACTGCATCAGCTCCACCGATTTCCACACAAATCATACTACATATGGTCATCCATGTGGTGAGAAAAACTGTTTAAAAATGAAGTTCATTCTTTAACTTTGCCACCAAGTTACTGCATAGTCCTGTGGGCATTGATTGTTAGTAAATCACACTTTAGCTTTACCTGTACACCACTGCAGGAATGCGTTTCCAAGAGCGAAAGCTAGCAACACTCTCCAATTCCTTGTCTGTTATAGCTGCTGGGACTATCAGCTCTTGTGGATAACTTGCACATAATCTATGAGAGAAAGGGTAAACAGAATGAGAAACAGTCAGGTCTAGCTTTAGGCATTAGGTCATTAAAGAACAAACCCTCTTCTATTTAATCTGTAAACACAATGAAGTTTACTTATGAATCAGCGATATTTTCCTGACTCGGGTCATGAACTTTAAAGCATATCTAAAGCCAAAACTATGTACATTTTTGATAGATTAGGGTAGGGTTATAAGCAATGACAGTTTTTTGTTATCTTTATCTCATCAGGCAATTTCAGGAGGAAGCAAGAGGATCTTTCCAATGCAAAGGCTATCCCCTCTTAGTCAGTGGTCATGACATCCGACGTCGGTCACAGTGGTCTTGACATCTGATGTAAGGGTTAATGGGTTTTTCTGAACATCTAGTCTTACAGACACAACCAGTCCTTTGAGGGCAATCATAATGCAGATGCGACCCGCAATGAAATTCAGTTTGACAACCCACCCCTGCTTTAGGAGGTACTAGAAAACAACTAATCCTTGGAACAAACAAAAGTTGTGTGTGTTCTGCAGTTCTAAAAGTCTTGGAGAAGACTAGAGAAGGCGGCGGTGAGGGGGGATAGAGAGTTTTGAAATCTATGTTGTACTTCTCTTCACCCTTGATTGAATCTACAGTCTGGAACGCCCAGGGAGAGCACCATCCATCACGGGAAAGAAGTCTTTGCAGAAGACTTAGTATACACACACACACATACTAAAACTATATCTATATCTATATCTATATCTATATATACACACACACACACACACACACTATATGTATACAAACATACATATATATCAAACATAGAATATCATTAAAACGTAAATTTAAGTAGTTCAATTCAAAAAGTGAAACTCTTCATATAGATGCATTATACACAGAGTGATATACATTTCAAGCATTTTTTATTTTAAATTTAAGGATTACAGCTAGTGAAAACCCAAAATTCAGTATCTCAAAACTAGATTACATAAGACCTATAAAAGGAAAAAAAAAAAAAAAAACACCACATTTTTATTACAGAAATGTTGGCTTACTGAAAAGTATGTCCATGTGCAGTATAGTATGCACTCAATACTTGGGCGAGACTCCTTTTGCATAAATAACTGCATCAACGCGACTGCATCACTGACTGTGGAAAATTTTTCATTTCAATTTGGAAATCAATGTCCCAGAGTCTTGAGAAAGAGTGGAGAGGCACAGAGTTGCATGAGGTTCAGTGTGAAGTTTCCACAGTCCATGATGGTTTGAGGAGCCGTGTCATCTACTGGTGTTGGCCCACTGTGTTTTATCAAGTCCAAAGTCAGCTCAGCCCTCTACCTGGAAATGCTAGAGCACTTTTAGCTTTCCTCTGCTGACAAGCTTTATGGAGATGCAGATTTAAATTTTTCAGCAGGACTTGGCACCTGCCCAGACTGCCAAAAGTATCAATATCTGGTCTAATGGCATCACTGTACTTGATTGGCCAGCAAACTCGCCTGACCTAGACCCAATAGAGAATCTGTGGGGTATTGTCAAGAGGAAGTTAAGACGCCAGAACAAACAAGGCAGATGAGCTGAAAGTCACCATCAAAGCAGGTCTTATGCAATATACAGTGCCTTGCAAAAGTATTCACTCCTTGCCTTTTTACATATTTTGTTAAATTCCATCCTTTAGTTAATTTATTTTTTTTAATCTGAATTACATGTGATGGATCAGAACACAATAGTCTAAGGCCTCTTTCACACGAACAATCCGTTCAGGTCGGCCTGTCAGTTTTTTTTTTTTAGGCGGACCTAAATGGACTCTCCATAGACCTCTATGGAGCGTCGGATTTCAGCGGTGACATCAGACCCGCTCTGATCCAAAAAAGTGTGACGGGGGAAAAAAACCTACTTTTCCATCAGTCTGAGGATCGGATTGGGCGATGACTCTGTGGCACGTCCTCATCAGATCCCCCATAGGGGAGAGCGGCGCTCTGACAGGTACGTCACTGCAGTGTGCAGAGACAGGCCTGTCATATTCCTGCTCAGCAGGGAACGACAGAGCGATGCCCCGCTGAGCAGAGCGGGCTCCGTACATGGACACACCCATGTGAAGGAGCCCTTAGTTGGTGAAATAAAATTAGAAAAATATATACAGAAAACTATTTTTCAGAAAAAAAAAAAAAATAGGATTTTTTGTACTCACCGTAAAATCCTTTTGTCTGTAATTCACTGATCGACACAGCTCTCTAACTAAATGGGTTGTATAGCCTGCCATTAGGAGAAACTAGGCAAAATTGTTACACAATACACAGAACTTTAGTCCAGCCCCAGGGGGGCGGGCGCCGTGCTATCAACGCTTCACACTGCTCCTAGCAGCTTCAGTACGTCAACAAGCAGTAAGTAGAACGTAGAAAAAAAAAAAAAGGAGGGTAGGGTGCTGTGTCGGTCGGTGAATTACAGAGAAAAGGATTTTACGATGAGTACAAAAAATCCTATTTTCTCTTATATTCACCGACTGACACAGCTCCTTTCTAACTAAATGGGATGTCCCCAAGCAGTGGCAAACGAGGGGTGGGAAAAACAGCATAAAAACTTCATCCACCGTGGCAAGTGGGAACTAGTGAAACTAAACCCACAAAAAAAACAGCAGTGTGTGGAAAAACCCCACTACATAACCGGGTATCCTCAACAGGAGTGAACCCCAAGACCGCAACATTGCGGAAGTAATGCAACAGTGCATTAACCAAAACAGTACTGCGTTTTTATTGAAAAACCCGTAAAAAAATTAAATTGCAACTACATGGCCGCCTGCAAAACTTTTCGGCCAAAACAGGCATCAGCCGATGCACTGACGTCTACCTTGTAGAACTTGGTAAACGTATGGACAGACGACCAGGTCGCCGCCTTACACACCTGAGTGACAGACGCTTGGTGTCGGAAAGGCCCAAGACGTTCCGATTGCTCTTGTAGAGTGGGCCGTGACTGGAAAGGCAGGAACCTGCCCTTTCAATGCGTAGGCTTGGACTACAATCTGTCTGATCAACCTGGAAATGGTGGCTGACGAGACAGCCATGCCCTTCTTAGGACCAGCCACCGAAACAAACAGCGAGTCTGACTTCCGAAAGGAAGCTGTGGCAGACAAGTATACCTTCAGAGCCCTAACCACACCTGGAGCGTGAAGGGCCACCTCTTTGGGGGTGCTTCGGCTTAGGACACAATGTTGGCAATACAACGTCCTCATTGATATGAAAGGCCGAAAACCACCTTTGGTAGAAAGGATGGTTGCGGACACAACACCACCTTATCCATGTGGATGACCAGATAAGGCAACTTGCAGGACAAGGTCACCAGTTCTGAAACCCTCCTGGCCGATGTGATGGCCACTAGAAAGACCACCTTCTGTGAAAGGGTCAGAGGAATCTCCCTGATATTCTCAAACGGCAGCTTCTGAAGCGCCCACAACACCAGGTTCAAATCCCACGGAGGTAATGAAGGATGCACCAGAGGGACTACATATCGCACCCCCTGCACAAAGGTACTCACTAATGAGTGAGATGCCAGGGATGTCTGGGAGAAAATAAAAAATAAAAAAATCTGCCCCTTGATGGTGCTCAATGCCAACCTCTGGTCTACACCTTGCTGAAGAAAAAGCAGGATCCTGGATATAGAGAAGGCGCGCGGATGCCACCCTTTCTCCTCACACATGGAGATGTAGGCCTTCCAAGTATGATGGTATATCTTCCTGGAAGAAGGTTTTTGCGCCCTCAGCATAGTTGGAATCACCGAGTCCGGCAGACACCGGTTCCTCAATACCTGGCTTGCAATAGCCAGGCCATTAAAGCCAGTGATGGTAAAGCAGGGTGAAGGATTGGAGCTTGAGATAGGAGATCCTCTCTCAACGGCAGTCGCCAGGGAGCATCTGCCACCAGGTGCACCAGGTCTGCGTACCAGGCCCGCTGATGCTAATCTGGGACAATCAGGATTACTGGAATCCCATCGGCCTCCAATCTGCGAAGCAGACGTGGCAACAGTTTCAGCAGAGGAAAGGCGTAGATCATCTGGTACTGATCCCACAGAGCCACCAGCGCGTCTGACGTGTCTGCCCACGGATCCCTTGTCCTGGACACGAAACTCTGTACCTTTCAGATTGAGCCAGGAGGCCAAAAGATCCACATCTGTTATGCCCCATTTCAGGCACAGCAGCCTGAATATCTCTGGATGCAATGCTCATTCTCCTGGGTCCAGCATCTGTCGACTCAGAAAGTCCGCCTGCCAATTTTCCACCCCCGGGATGTAAATGGCCAACAGGGCAGGAACGTGTCTTTCTGCCCACCGAAGTTTGTGAGCGACCTCCCGAGCAGCGGCTGAGCTTCTTGTTCCCCCTTGATGATTTATGTACGCCACAGCCGTGGCATTGTCCGACTGTATCCTGGTCGGACACCCTTAAGACACGTCCACCATGTGTGGAGGCACAGCCTGATCGCTCTCAATTCGAGCAGATTGATCGTTGTTAAGATCTCCTTCTGCAGGACTCTGGTGTGGAACTGGGCATAAGGTACTGCCTCGAAAGAGGCTACCATGAGCCCCAGCACTCGCATGCAAAAGCGGAGTGATGACCACTTGCGGTTCATCAGTAGTTTGACCGCAGATCTGAGAGTCAGCAATTTGTCCGAGGGGAGAAAATCCCTCGCTTCCCTGGAGTCCATAATAACCCCAGGTACTCCAGACCAGTACCACCACCGACTTGTTTAGGTTCAACAGCCACCCAAACGCTTGCAGGGTCTGCAAGGTGATCGTCACATCCTCCCCCAACTCTGAGGCGGAAGAAGCTCTCAGGAGGAGATCATCTAGGTAACCCACGATCGCGATCCCGCGTTCTCAACAACGCCAATACTGGAGCCAGTACTTTGGTAAAGACTCGGGGGGCTGATGCCAGGCCAAAAGGAAGCGCCACAATCTGGTAGTGGGCTTCCTTGACTGCCAAACGTAGAAACTTTTGATGCCGAAGGCATATGGGTATGTGCAGGTAGGCATCCTGAATGTCCAAGGATGCCAGGAAGTCCCCTTGATGGAGTGCAGCGACTACTGAGCGAACTGATTCCATTCTGAACCTCTGCACTTTTACAAAGTGATTTAGGGCTTTTGGGTCCAATATTGGACGTGCCCCTTCCTTCTTGGAACCACAAAGATTGAGTAGAACCCCTGAAGCGTTCCGATTCCGGAACCGGTACAATCACCCCGATTCAACAAGTCCCTCACCGCCCCTAACAGGGCCTTCCGGCGAACTGGGGACATGCGCATGCTGGAGGGAAAGACCCATTGGTCTGATAACTGGGAGGTCTAACGGGCTGCAAACTCCCAAAGACGACCCCCCACCTGAGACATGGGTGGGGGCAAACCTTCATGTGGTAGCAGTTTTGTTCGCAGGCTTGCGGTTCCAGGGATGCTTCTGACCGTCCGTGGGCATCCTCTCGGGCTGGGGGCGTTTTGCCGAAGCACTGGGCGGACGAAAAAGCCGATTGTGAGCGGAAAAGGAGGGCCCTTGCCTGCGGCGTGGCTCCTTAGCCTTCCTGGCCTGTGGGAGTAGTGTACTCTTACCACCCGTGCCATTTTTAATAATGACATCCAACGAGGCTCCAAAGAGCCGTTCGCCAAGGAAGGGAAGATCCGTCAGGGCCTTCTTAGATGCCTGGTCAGCACACCAGCATTTCAGCCAAATGAGGCGCCTCAGCACCATGGCTGACACTGAGGCCCTGGACAGCAGAGGGAGAGTATCCAGGGCCGCGTCACAAATGTACTTAAGGCCATGCACTAGTTGGTCTGCTAGTTCCAGGCAGACAGGGGAGGTGTTTTGCTCTCCCAATTCGTGGTGCAAAAGTTGTGCCCACTCAGTCAGTGTCTGCGACACCAGTGCGGATGCCAGTACAGGTCACGTGGATGCCAGTACAACCATAAACAAGGAACGAGCCACTGCTTCGGCCTTCCTGTCCGTGGGATCCTTGAATGCAGGAGTCCCCTCAACCGGGATCATGGTTACTTTATTTAACCTAGATACTGGGGGGTCCATGACCGGAGAAGCCGACCACTTTTTGAGAAGGCTTTCTTCAAAGGGGTAACGCACCGTCAAATTTTTGGGGACCGAAAAAGTCCGTTGCGGGCGACCCCATTCCCTGTAGATGAATTTGTCAAAACAAGTCAAATACGGCAACACCTTAGATGAACGTGCTGGCTTGCGGGACCCAAAAGCTACCGGTACATCAGCAGAGGCATCCGCTGGCTCCTGAATCTTCAGGGCATCACACACAGCTGTGATAAGTGCTCCAACAAGCGCCTTGTCGCGCCCGGATGGGAAATCATCCTCACTGTTCGAATGGTCCTGGTCAGCCACGTCTGATAGGTCAGAGCAGGGGTCTCCAGCCGCAGCAGGGCCGAGTCGGCATCAGAGCTCTCCCCAGAGGACGGACGGACGGACGGACAGGGGGCAGGGACCTCTTACATGCACCTTTTCTTGCCACCTCTATATCTTAGCAACATAGGAGTCAAGGACCACCGGTGGTGTCCATGCGCACTGTGCCAACTGCAGGTGACTCGGTTGCTATAGCCTGGATTTCGGGGGAACACCAGTTTCTGAAGCCATGCTGACCCTAGCCTGTCTGCCACCTGCAAGGGGACTTAGGGCAGTGAAGGTCCCACCCTCCTGCTGCCGCCACGAGGGGGGGGGGGGGGGTTACTTAGCGCTAGACTCACCACCCTGGGGCATGTAGTGCCTGTAGTCTCTAGGAGGTTCCCAGTTGCAGAGAGGAGAAAACTGTCAGCAGCAGCTGCTTATAACAGCGGTGAAACGTTCTGCAGAGCTTGCTTCAGCGTTCAACAAGGAGCCATCCAGCGTCCTGTACACACAGTGGGCACAGAAAACAGCAAGCGAGAGCACATGTAATGCTGCCACAAGAGAACTAGAGGCTAAAAGAGCGCTCAGGCTTCAATAAAATGGCCGCCAATGTAACTAAATAGGAGATCCTAAAGAAGATGGCTGCTGAAGCTCACCAGGGGAATACAGGCTTTCCCACATCCAAGATGGCCGCCGAAAGAGTCATGCGGTGACAGAACAAAACTAGAAAACGTGCTGCCTGCCTACAGCCAGAACAACCTCCACAAACACTTTTGGGACCCCCCAGACCGGGCCCAAGACCAACGCCAGCCGCACAGAGCCCCAACAGGTGAGAAACCAGCGAACCCACCCACACACACTGCCCGCAGCGCATGCAGCCACCCCCCTCAGTGAGGGGAAGGAGGTGTGATAGGGACTTGGGAGAGAAGATAGGGAGGTGAGGTGGCCCCCCGAATCGACCCCCCCCAGGGAATGCCCACCCCCCCCCCGAGGCAGGGAGAGCCGTCCCGAAGAGCTGGGAGACATTCCATCACAGACCTACTCCTGTACAGTTACAGGGTAGCTGTTGGCCCGGTATACTGTGATCCAGACAGCAGTAGCCTGGTCATATGTATAACCCGGAGCATTGACGCTCACGACCACCTCTGGAGCTGAGGCATGTTGTGGCCTGCCAAGCCTTAGCTGCGACCTGCTCACGATCGATGTCCGGACTGGGGAGACTACAAGGATATCATTAACCAGCCTGTCACCCATCCGGCAGTTGATAGATGAAAGATCCTGGGATCTTCTATCTTGTGCAAAAAGCATCAAACCTGCAGCAAAAACATGGACAGAGAGGGCCCGCAGGGTTCCTAGGTCAGTCTCCTTACTAGGCAAAATAAAAAACAGAAGCTGCTGGGAGCAGTGAGGAGGGTTGATAGCACAGGGTCTGCCCCCCTGGGGCGGGATTAAAAGTTCTGTGTATTGTGTAACAAATTCTAGTTCTCCTAATGGCAGGCTACACAACCCATTTAGTTACAGAGAGGAGCTGTGTCGGTCGGTGAATATAAAAGAGAAATGTAGTTGCAGCATGGTACCCAAGATCATACAGCAGTTTAGCAGGTCAGGTTTCACTCAGAACAAGCCTCGCCATGGTTGACCAAAGAAGTTGAGTGCACCTGTTCAGCGTCATATACAGAGGTTGTCTTTGGGAAAAAGACATAAGAGTGCTGCAGCATTGTTGCAGAGGTTGAAGTGGTGGTGGTGGCGGGGGGGTCAGCCTGTCAGTGCTCAGATCATACGCCGCACACTGCATCAAATTGGTCTGCATGTCTGTTGTCCCAGAAGGAAAACTCTTCTAAAGATGATGCACAAGAAAGCCTGCAAACCATTTGCTGAAGACAAGCAGACTAAGCACATGGACTACTGGAACCATGTCCTGTGGTCAAACCAAGAAACATTTGATTCAGATGGTGTCCAGCATGTGTGGCAGTAACCAGGTGAGGAGTACAAAGACAAATGCGTCTTGCCTACAGTCAAGCATGGTGGTGGGAGCATCATGGTCTGGGGCAGCATGAGTGCTGCTGACACAGGGGAGCTACAGTTCATTAAGGGAACCATGAATGCCAACATTACTGTGACATACTGAAACAGAGCACGATCCCCCCCCCCCCCCCCTTCAGAGACTGGGCCACATAACGACCCCAAACACCTCCAAGACCACCACCACCTTGCTAAGGAAGCCGAGGGTAAAGGTGATGGACTGGCCAAGCATATCTCCAGACCTAAACCCTACTGAGCATCTGTGGGGCATCCTCAAATAGAAGGTGGAGGAGCAAAAGGTCTTGGAGGAGTGGAAGAGGACTCCAGTGTCAACCTGTGAAGCTCTGGTGAACTCCATGAGTAAGAAGGTTAAAAGGCAGTGCTAGAAAATAATGGTGGCCACACAAAATATTGACACTTTGGGCCAAATTTGGACATTGCACTTAGGGGTGTACTCACTTTTGTTATTTGGAGGGGACAGCAAACTTGCACTGTTATAAAGGAGTTAGACTGACCAGCAACTCCTTTTCCAGTAGGCTTCCAGGACAGCCCTTGAGATGGAGTCCCTCCCATCGCCACAGGAACCACATTGCCACAGTTCAAAAGGCAGTCCCTCAGGTCCCTGGTCAGTCATTTGCGTTTCCTCCGGAGGAACATGTTGCTGAGGAACAAGGAGAGGGAGGGACTTCATCTCTCAGGGGCTGCCTGAAGGGAGCGGAGACTGCACATGGGGACTGGGTCCTATCCGTCGGCTCCAATGAAGTCTTGCGGTTTTTCTTTGGGCTCAGGTACCGTCCAGCACAACAAGAGCAGACCAGATACACCGGGGGGCGATGTGGATTCGTCCATCTCAGCTCCTTGTTGCGATTGTGGTGGGGGGCGGAGACCCCATTTGCACCATTTCTGGTGGAACCGTGTCATCACTGTGCACCAAGACTTCCAGTTTCTGGGTCTCTAGGGTGCAAGGATGAGGGGAAAAGCCCAGGCTGGGCCTACTAATCCCAACCAGTGTCCAGCAATACCGGACTAGTGGCAGGATCCGGAGCAGAATGTGGGGACCATGGAGGCGAATCCCCAGGACACTGGCAGATGCAGGCACCAGCCAAACCCAGGTAGGCTGCTGGGCAAGCCCTGTACTGTGGTTTTTACATGTTGGTAGTTGTAGGGCTGGGACTTGTATACTCCATGACGGTGGATACCTCACTGTTCCGGGAATATGCAGTAGTGGTGGTTACAGCGCAGGTGTTTAACCACTTCCCACCCAGCCAATGTACATATACGGCCGGGTGGGAGCTCTCCACTTCTGAGAGGACGTTCAGGAACATCCTTCAGAAGGAGGGGGGATCACGCGCATGCCCGTGCAGCGGCGCGATCCCGATGTGCTCGTGTCACCCGGACACGGCGCATCTCGGATCGGCAGTTGGGCTCTGTGATTGGCCCTCCTGATCACATTACGGCCGTGTCCAATCATGGCCGTCATGTGATGTAAACAAACAGCCGGTTGCTAGGCAATTGGCTCTGCTCTCCTCACACGGAAGTCGTCACTGAGGAGTGGAGAGCAGATCGCCGCAGCCGGCTGGTGATCAGTGAGTATGAGCTGTTTTTACAGCTTTTTACTAACTGATCACCAATCTAGTATAAACCTACAGTGTAACCACACGTCACCACAATACACGTCACCACAAATGTCCCCAAATAAATAATAAAAAAAAAAACACATGTCCCCCACATATGTCCCACTAAAATCACATGTTCCAATGATTATCTGCACACATATGTACATGATCATTTGCGTACACATGTCCATGATCACACAAACCAATTATTATACACTTAGCGGAATTTTTTTTAAACAAAAACATGTAGCAGAATACATTTTGGCTTAAATTTATGACAAAATTAGATTTTATTGGATTTCTTTTAAAATAGAAAAAAGTGTTTTTTTCCCCCAAATTTCCACTTTTTTTGCGTCTATATCGCAAAAAATAAAAAAAACGGAGTCGTGAATAAATACCACCAAAATAAAGCTCGATTTGTGCAAACAAAATGATAAAAATTTCATTTGGGTACAGTGTAGCATGACCGCGCAATTGTCATTGAAAGTGCGAGAGTGATGAAAGGTGAAAATTGGGCTGGGAAGGAAGGGGGTGAAAGTGCCCTGTATTGTAGTGGTTAAAGAGGTAAAGGTTTGATGCCAAGATCATCAATTTTTAATTTGCAGGCTAAGGAGGCTCCAAGGGAAGACAAGTCAGGCCCTGTGGGAACAGGTTATCCTCAGGCTCTAACAAAGCCTTATGCAGGCAGTGTATTGCAGGCTTACTAATATAAGAGGCAGACTCTCCTTTGGCTAAATTCCTTATCTCCTTTAACCACTTGACCACTGGGCACTTAAACACCCTTAATAACCAGACCAATTTTCAGCTTTCGGTGCTCTCACATTTTGAATGACAATTACTCAGTCATGCAACACTGGACCTATATGAAATTTTTGTCCTTTTTTTCACACAAATGGAGCTTTCTTTTGGTGGTATTTAACCACTTTCAGACCGGACCATTTTGCTGGTAAATGACCAGAGGTCTTTTTACACTTTGGCACTGCGCTGCTTTAACTGGTAATTGCGCGGTCATGCAATGTTGTACCCAAACAAAATTTGCGTCCTTTTCTTCCCACAAATAGAGCTTTCTTTTGATGGTATTTGATTGCCTCTGCGATTTTTATTTTTTGCGATATAAACGTAAAAAGACCGCAAATTTTGAAAAAAAATGATATTTTCTACTTTTTGTTATTAGAAAAATCCAATAAACTCAATTTTAGTCATACATTTAGGCCAAAATGTATTCAGCCACATGTCTTTGGTAAAAAAAAAAAGTCAATAATTGTATATTTATTGGTTTGCGCAAAAGTTGTCACATCTACAAACTAAGGTACGTTTTCTGGAATTTACGCAGCTTTTAGTTTACGACTGCCTATGGCCCCTTTCACACTAACGTCCCGTTCAGGCCCGCCTGTCAGTTTTTCAGGCGGACCTGAACGGGTGCTCCATAGAGCTCTATGGAGCGTCGGATGTCAGCGGTGACATGTCCGCTGACATCCGACCCGCTCCGATCCGAAAAAGTGTGACGGAGGAAAAAGCTATTTTTCCATCCGTCTGCGGATCGGATCGGGTGACGACGGGCACTGCGGTCCGTCGTCATCCGATCTCCCATAGGGGAGAGCGGCGCTGTGACAGGTCCGTCCCTGCACAGTGTGCGGAGACAGACCTGTCATCTCCCTGCTCAGCGGGGATCGGCGGAGTGATCCCCGCTGAGCAAACGGACATCCACGGGGCGGATCAGAACTGATCCGCCCCGTGTGAAAGGACCCTATCTCATTTCTTGAGGTGCTAAAATGGCAGGGCAGTACAAAACCCCCCCAAATGACCCCATTTTGGAAAGTAGACCCCCTAAGGAAATTGATAAGAGGCATGTTGAGCCCATTGAATATTTTATTTTTTTGCCTCAAGCGATTGAATAATGACAAAAAAAAAATTTTTTTTTTTTTTTTACACAAAGTTGTCACTAAATGATATATTGCTCACACATGCTATGGGCGTATGTGAAATGACACCCCAAAATAAATTCTGCTGCTTCTCCTGAGTACGGGGATACCACATATGTGGGACTTTTTGGGAGCCTAGCCGCGTACGGGGCCCCGAAAACCAAGCACCGCCTTCAGGCTTTCTAAGGGCGTTACAGTTTTGAAGGCCATAAAATGCCAAGATGGCACAAACCCCCCCAAATGACCCCATTTTGGAAAGTAGACACCCCTAAATTTAGGGGTACACTAGTGAGACTAGGTAATAAATGGCGGGTGCCCTGAAACTATAAAAAAATAACTAACCAACCAGCGTCACCTGTAACAGTTGGTGATCACTGGTGAAAGGGTTAACTAGGGGGCAATCAGGGGGCTTTATGCGGTAGTATATGGGGGTCCCTGGCGCTATAAAAAGCTGCGGCGAACCTAAATACCTACCTGCCTAACTAGCGTCACCTGTGACACTAATACAGCGATCAGAAAAACGATCGCTTATTAGGCTGGGTTCACACTGGAGCGATGCGGGAACGCCACGAATGCGCGGCGGGTTCCCGCATCGCATGCCTCCTGGCGGCAGTTCACACTGCCCTATGCGAACTGCTGGGAGTGTCAGTGAAATGTTACTGACACCCCCAGATCAGTTCGCATATCGCAGTGCGATCTGCAAACTCGGATCGCATGGTGTGAACACCCATGCGATCCGATTCTGCTGCGGACCAAAAAAAGGGTCCCGTGCGAATTTGCGGCGGGTGTGGCGGGTGCGGCGAATGGCTGAACTCGAATCGCACAGAGATCGGATGTGATTTGCACTGCAGTGCGGTGCGAATCACATTCGTTCTCATAAACCGCTGCAATGTGAACCCAGCCTTAGTGACACTGGCGACGGGGGGTGATCACGGGGTTAAACCTTTATTGGGGGGGGGTTAGGGGGGCACATTAGAACTAAAGGGGGCTAACTCTAACTGCCCTAACAGTTATTACAGTCACAAATGACACCAATGCAAAAAAAAAAAAAAAAAAATGACATTGGTGTCACTGTGACTGGGGGGCCGGGGTAATTGGGGGGGTGATCGGGGGGTAAAGGGGGGGTGTGAGTGTGCCTGGCATGTTCTACTGTGTGTGTAGAGTGTTGGTGCAACTCACCGATCCGCTCTCCTCCGTGTCGGAACGAAAAATACCGACACGGAGGAGAGAATACATCACTTCCTCTCCTGTGTTTACATTACAGGAGAGGAAGTGATGTCACCGGGGATTTCCATTCGTCGAGAGCGATCGCGAGGGGGTGGCCATGAATGAATGGCCGCCCCCTCATCCCGGATCGCTCTCGAAGGAATGCCGACCGCCGCAGGCACCGGGGGGGGGCCCGATCGGGCCCCCCACCCGCGGGCAGGCAGGGACTTATATATACGCCCATATGCCTGCCCGTGCCATTCTGCCGACGTATATCGTCGTGCGGCGGTCGGCAAGTGGTTAATCACCGCTCGGTTTTTTATTTTCTGTGCTATAAAAGAAAAAATACAGAAAATTCTGTAAAAAAATGAATTTTTCTTTGTTTCTGTTATAAAATTTATTTATTAGATTAGTAATTTTTTCTTCATAAATTTTGGACAAAATTTATACTACTACATATCTTTGGTAAAAATAAGTACAAATTGGTGGATATTATTTGGTCTCTGTGAAAGTTAGAGTCCACAAGCTATGGTGCCAATATCTGAAAATCGATCACACCTGAAGTACTGACGGCCTATTTCAATTCTTGAGACCCTAACATGCCAGAAAAAGTACAAATACCCCCCAAATGACCCCTTTTTGGAAAGAAGACATTCCAAGGTATTTAGTAAGAGGCATGATGAGTTTTTTGAAGTTGTAATTTTTTCCCACAATTCTTTGCAAAATCAAGATTTTTTTTACTTTTTTCACAAAATTGTCATATTATCAGTTTATTTCTCACACAGCATATGCATACCACAAATTACACCCCAAAACACATTCTGCCATTACTCCCGAGTACGGCGATACCACATGTGTGAGACTTTTACACAGTGTGGCCACATACAGAGGCCCAGAATGCAGGGAGCATCATCAGGCGTT
Organism: Lithobates pipiens; assembly: GCF_037356315.1. Classification (NCBI taxonomy): domain Eukaryota; kingdom Metazoa; phylum Chordata; class Amphibia; order Anura; family Ranidae; genus Lithobates; species Lithobates pipiens. The sequence goes on from NW_027507790.1 coordinate 7,658,539, forward strand.
CTGGAGCACCCAGGACAATTCTGACATTTCTCTCCTACATGTAAAAATCATCATTTATTTGCTAGAAAATTACATAGAATCCCAAAACATTATATATGTTTTTTTTAGCAAAGACCCTGGAGAATACAATGGTGGTCGTTGCAACTTTTTATCTCGCACGGTATTTGCGCAGCAATTTTTCAAAAAAAAAAAAAGTTTTGTGCAAAAAAAAAAAAAAAAAAAAAAAAAAAAAAAAAAACACACAGTAAAGTTAGCCCAATTTTTGCATAATGTGAAAGATGAAGTTACGCTGAGTAAATAGATACCCAACATGTCACTCTTCAAAATTGCACAGGCTCGTGGAATGGCGCCAAACGTCGCTACTTAAAAATCCCCATAGGCGACGATTTAATTTTTTTTTACTGGCTATATGTTTTGAGTTACAGAGGAGGTCTAGGGCTAGAATTATTGCTCTCGCTCTAACGTTCACAGCGATACCTCACATGTGTGGTTTGGACACAGTTTTCATATGTGGGTGGGACTTACGTATGCGTTCGCTTCTGCATGCGAGCACATGGGGACAGGGGCGCTTTAAAAAAAAAAAAAAAAAAAAAAAAACAATTTATTGTTCATTTTACTTTATTTTAGTTTGACATTTTTTTCCCCAAAAATAAATTTTTTGATCACTTTTATTCCTATTACAAGGAATGTAAACATCCCTTTTTAATAGGAATATGGCATGACAGGTCCTCTTTACAGTGAGATATGGGGTCAATAAGACCCCGCATCTCACCTCTAGGCTGGGAAGCCTGAAAAAAAAAAAAAAAAAAAAAAAAAAAAAAAAAAAAGGATTCTGGATTTGATCGTATTGGCGAGTCGGTAGAAGCACCGGAGGGCGGCGGGGGGCGGGTGTCTATGGCTGGGTATTGCAGGGTATCTCAGAGTATGGCGTTGCAGAGTATTGCGTTGCAGAGCATCGCAGGCTATTGGTGGGTGTTGCAGAGCATTGCAGAGTGTTGCAGGGTATTGGCAGGTGTTGCAGAGCATTGCAGAGTGTTGGCGGGTGTTGCAGAGCATTGCAGAGCATGGCAGGGTAATGAGGGGTTAATTTTCGGTGAGCAGCGATGTGAGCACTGCAGATGCAGCCCACATCGCTGCCGACACCGATCTCTTCCCCCTCCGCTGTTCCGATCGGTACAGAGAGGGGGGAGGGAGGACAGAGCGATCACGTGGTAAACGGCCGCTATGAGCGGCCGTTTACCGTGATCCGTGATGCACAGGACCCGGCGGTCACGAATGCTCTCGAGTGCGCACCCCAGGGGGTGCGTGAGAGCGGAATTCTGGGAGGACGTCATATGACGGCCTCCCAGAGTTAAGAAACCGCCCTGTAGCCGTCATTCGGCTATAGGGCGGTTGTTAAGTGGTTAAAGAGGAGATGGTGTCAACCTTTAAATCTCGGAGTTCATCCCAGATGTAAACATGTCTGCTTCCACCAGTAGTGCAGCTGCGATTCCCTCTTCACCAGGCCCTACAACATCCAGCTCCGGGGAGCCCCGTAGAGTCAGCGAGCAGAGCCCTGCGTTAGTTTGGCCTGAATCCTCAGACTCAGACCAAGATGAGGATCAGGCTGTAGCTAACAAAGCCGCAAAATACAAGCTGTCCCTTGAGGAAGTGGATTCAAAAATCCTGAAAGGGTAAAGAAAAGTCAAGGTTGGTCCCAGCTGACCAGACATTCCCGCTTGAGGACAGAAAAGATATTGAAGGATATCAGGTACCACTATTGACTTTACATGCCCCAAGGGAAAAGGATTTCTCAAGTGAGGAGTGTGCAGACTAGACCCTCACTCAGCATATGACAGCACTCAATTCCTAAATGTTGACATCTTACACAGTAAAACTGGCAGTAAATGGAAATTCAAAAAGGCACTCAGTGGTGTAAACAAGGTAGCTCCCGTTGCTCAGGCTGACTGCCCTACTCAGGCAGTGAGCCTTCAGACACTGGGCAAGCTCTGTGGCAATGCCAATGGGCTCTAGACCTGGAAAGTGCTCCACAGCTAACTTTTTATTAAAAAGGGGGTCCTGAATGCACTCAATCATTTTCAGGCTGGCCCTGCAATGTTCAGTCCAGCAGGGTACAAATACAGCATTCCAAAACTAGGCTGAGGAAAGACCGATCCAGATAGAGAATAAATAAAAAAGGTGATCAACGCAAACTATATACCAAATATTACTACAAAGATGGAAAATCCTTGTTTGATATGTATTCTACTTCATAGATAAAGTGCAATAAATCAATCAATACTATTGGTGAATCCTAATGCAAATTGCTGCTGTGCATGCAATTGTTTAGCTGCTGTGCAAAACTGCTACTGTGCAACCTACATAAATAATTCACTGTGCATGCGATTAGCTGCTGTGCAAAATACTGAGTAGAATACATAACAAGGATTTTCCATCTTTGTAGTAATATTTGGTATATAGTTTGCACTGATCACTTTTTTATTGTTGTTCAAGTGCATGGTATACACTTTAGGTCTAGCAGCAATCTAACCGACATACCACATTCAGATATTTTTCACTTTGATGGCACGAGGGAACCCCATTTTTATAGATCCAGATAGAGGCTGGCTAGAAGTAGTTTAGTGAGGAATCTTGATTAAAGAAAAGAACTTAAATAAAACTCAAAAGAAAAAGCTAACTAGCAATGGTTACACTTTTACCAGCAAATCTGAGGAAAGGACATCAGAAACAAAAAATCTGAAGGCATGCTTGGTGGATAAGGGTGCCTGGGCCTATAATTTTATTTTATTTTTTTGCTTGCCACTGTCCAATCCTCCTGTAGGCAGCAGTATAACCTGACAGATTACTTGCTGTGGCCTCTTGTGTCACTCAATGGACAAGAAAGTGAATTTTTATTTACTATAAAGTTTTTTTAAATTGCACACAAATAGTCGGAGGTATAGTTTGCGTCAAGGAAGGGCGCTAAGAAACTAAAATAATCACGTCTATATACCTTGAAGGCTTCTATGTATTATACGGGCATTTTTCAATATTTTATCTTTTAAAAAATGCCTCAAAAGATAACGGTAAGTCTGCCAGAAATCCAATGTTTTTCCAACATCAAGTTTGAGCCGATTGAGAGGATTGCACTAAAATATCCAACCACGGAGGTCTGCCCTCCCTGTCAGACTACAGAAAATTTCCCTGACCACAATTTCTACTATATATAATGGAACCTCTACGCGGATGAAAGAATGCCTTACCTTATATTAAATTACTGAAATACAAAGCCCTTGTATTTGAAGTGTAGGTGCACTCAGTAGGTTCTGATACCCTCCCTCTAACATGACTGACGAGCACCATACTCCCTTGCCTTTGGGTCTGCAGAAATCTTTACTGCAAGGCCTGCATGCCATAGCCTCTTTTAGAAAATCCTCACTGTTGGTTCCTGCTTCTCCCATGTATGCGTGCCCCAATTTTCATTCATTCCAATAGAAAGTTTGTACTCTGCTGGGACAGGGGAGCAAGACCCAACAGAATGGAATTTGACAAATATGCTGCACAGTAACAAGCCCACACAGTGGAGATCTTGATTAAAGTAGGGACAAGCAATATAGCTACAAGGTCTTGATGAAAAAGAGGGCCTGGAGATACAAATTTCCTTCTAAGGGTTGCAACAGACAATAGATGGCAGAAAACTGTACATGTCCCCTCTGATTCTGCTGAACAAGTCAAAAGGAAAGTCAAACAGAATGAAAAAAGTAAAGTGCCTCTGCATAAATGAACACGTGCAGAGGAGGTGTACGTAGCAATTAATGTGAAATAGTAAAGAAAGCCACTTCCTCATTTAATCTACTGTGCTAGTAAGATTGCACTGTGCCTGTCAGGAGGTGGGTACCCAATGTCATCACTTAGAAAAGGTGGTACATGGCAGTATGGCAACAGTCAAGTAACCCATCGCCTTAAAAATCACTAAAAACAGGTAAGGTAGGAGCCAAGTGGCATCATACAAGGGGTCTCAGTTTCTCAATGATCTGCCTACTACAGGAGGGAAATAAAGTACAAAACTATCAATTATTTTCAATTCAAGTAATTGATTGCCTACTTGAATACTGATTGCAAATACAGAAGTAAAAGTAGAATTTGCAGAATACCTAAATGTATGTGCTTTTCCAACAAAAGTGAATGTCAAACACCTCATAGACAGTTAACTATGAGATAAAACTAGGTTTTCTCTACAGAAGGCATAGCAGACCAACACCCATCAAGTTTTTTTCTATGGCCATGCTATTCTTTTAGGCCACATACGTTGTCCAAATTGTTGTGGGCCAGTTTATAGTGGTGCATGCCTATCGCTACAAAGTAAAAGAGGCAAGCAAAGCATATGCAGTCTAGGATTGTACTGTGGAATGTACAAAGTCCTGCATAGAGTACAAAATATAAATAATTGCTTTTATAACAATTTTGCTAGTTAAAGTGGAACTTTAAAAACAGAAAATAAAGCCCTTCTAGATCACTTCAGGCTAGCCCCTTTTGCAGGTATAGCATTAAAAAAATGTCTATACCAATGTCTCAACTCCAGTCCTCAAGGTGCCCCCCAACAGGTCATGTTTTCAGGATTTCCCTCAGATAAAACTGCTGTGGAAATTACTAAGGCAGTGGAACTGATATCACCTGTGCAAAATAATGGAAAGCCTGAAAACATGACCTGTTGAGGCACCTTGAGGACTGGAGTTGAGAAACATTGGTCTATACCATAAAATCCAGTAATACACAGTCTCACCCTGCTCTGCACACTCAGTGGCTCTGTTTTAAGCAATGTGCCAAATTTGTAGAGGCAGCTCTGCTGACATACCAAAGCGGAATTAAACTCTATCCTTTACAGCCAAGGAAGCTGCTTCTGTTTGATTTTCAACTGCCATGGTGCTACACGTGATCAGTTACGACACCAGCCATTTGATAGTTTGAGGACACATGCAAATGTGACCGTTAACATTACCGACATCCGAGGAATGTAACCATTTTGTAACTTAAATCGATGGGTCTAGTTCCTTTTTTTTTTTTTAAGGATTTACGGTAGTTCAGGGGCTCTGGGATTCAGAAAAATGCCAGCCTCCAGCAAGAAGAAACAGGAACCATGCTGGAAGTAATTTACAGCACACACTAATTTTAGTAGCATAATTATTAATGTGGAAAGTAGGTTTGCTAAAGAGCATTATTTTTTTTTAATCAAGTTTGAATATATATATATATATATATATATATATATATATATATATATATATATATATATATATATATATATATATATATATATATATATATATATATATATATATATATATATATATATATATATAATTTAATTTATGTACCTGAATTTCTCATTGATATTGGAAATTCTCCAAGCAATGTCCATGTCAAAGCCCATCCGTTCCACTTCATTCTTAAAGCGCGAGATTACGTGGTCACCTGCAATAATAAAATTACACAAAAATATATATCATCTATATCTTTTTCCACTACAGAGACCAAAACAACTGAAACAATTCAAATGTTTTTCACAAGCTCTATTTACAGAACTAAAAACAAAAAATTGTAGTTACTATCCTCCCATCCAGTAACCCTCCTAAATACAACTAATCTCTTCCTGACAATTTTACAGGTGTATTATGTCCTTTTTTTACAGCACTATCAAGATTTGGAACCAGCCTTAGATGATCTAGTCCTAAACAAATGTCATATTGCAGCCTTTAGATGTGATGGCTGCATTCATTTTAATCTCGCAGGACATTTTCAGCAAGTTCAGAAAACCTGTTAATTTTACCTGCGTCTTTATAACTTCCTGTGAGCTGAATTCAACATTAAAAATAATGTAATCCCCCTTCTAAGCCATCTTCTGTAAACTACAAACTCCTTCAGTCAATGTAAAGAAAGAAAGATTGGTTTGTAGTTCAGATCAGAAGAGCAGTCTAGGGTGACAACCATGGCTCCCTTCATAAAGTACAGTGAGTGAGTGTAGCCACCCTAAAACAGGATGTGTTTTAAAGCAGCGTTCATCCACCCTGTCCTCAGGGCCCACTAACAGGCCAGGTTTGCAAGATAACAAATACATCTCAGGTGATACAATTTGCTGCTCAGTGACTGCACTATTCTGCATCTCCCCAAGGTAATACATAAAACCTGGCCTGTTAGTGAGCCCTGAGCACAGGGTTGATGACCACTGGTTTAAAGGATTAGCAGATGAAAAAAAGAAAAAGCTATTCTAAAAAGCACAGCTATAAAGACCGATAAGGTGAAGCCTATTAAAGTATAACCAAAGGCAAAACTATTTGTTTTGGACAGAGTGGAGATGGATTAGAATACCGGTCAGGTTTTTATTGCTACCCCTGCCTGTTATGGAGATTAACTCCGTGTACCATTGTCATTAAAAGTAAAAAAAAAAAAAAAATCCCAAATATTGGGTTGTCCCAGAACCGTAATAGAGGGGAACTTTCCTATGGGGACCCAAATAAACTCCCTGATTCAGGGATTTCCCCTCACTTCCTGTTTTAGCTATGGGGGAGGAAGTGAAGGGGAATCTCCCCAATGAGACAGGTGGCAAAAAAAAAAAAATTACCCAAGTTCTGCTATTCTGAGTTTTAAAAAGACAACAGCACCTTTAAATTGTCAGATACCCCATCGAGCACTCCACAGCAAAAAGGTCAATAAAAATCTATATTACTTCAGATACGCAGAAGAGGATATTGACACTGCCTGACCTGCACGGGTTTGGCGCAGTATTTGGCTGGCAGTAGAAGTGCAGGGAGAGATTTGGAATTTTTGTCAAGATAAATGAGCTGTCATTTTAGATGGATGCTGACAATGATGTTTGAAATGATAAACACCAACATCTGCCTTGAAATGCTTCTTACAACTGTGAATGATTGGAGAAATGGCTCAATAATAATATAAATTGCTTTTAACATCGAGCCTGTTGCTAGGCACTCCCAGTGGGCCTTAGAAATCCTGCAAAGGCGAATAAGGGCTTTACATGATTTATGTGTGGCGCTAAAGTTAGACATGAACATTACTCGATGGTTGAGCCCAGAGGATGTACAAGGTTTTTAAAGACTACTGGGAGCACTGAAGGAGAACACGCTGTATCAACCATGGGCAGGGAGGCCAAGGGTGTCGTGTTAAAAGTGTACTTATTCTTTTAAGATTTGGACACATAAAAAGTTGTACCAAAGAAAAGTTAGACCAAAATGCAACAAGTCTTCATATATAATAAAAACAAAACTCTTATAAGCAGTAACATTTTCTGTTGGGTTGCTGCCTTCCCAGGACCACCATTTTAATGAGGCTCAACTTTGCAGAATGTCTTTATGTTGATGCAGATTAGAAAATAGCAACCGCTTTATTGCACAGAATGTATACAAAAAAGCGCTTATACAAAATAAGTGCTTCTCTTAATGGCTCATATGTACAGAGGCATTCGATTTTCATTGCTTCATAGCAGTTTTTATAACTGACAGTATGCATAAGCCAGCATAAAAACATATACATACACAGAGCAAAATTATAAAACACTTGTGTTTGGCCCTATATCATTAACTGGACTCAAAGATCTACGACTTTCTGCCAAATGCACGCTCCCTCAAAACTAGCGACATCTGTGGCATTGTGCTGTGTGATAAAACTGCACATTTTAGAGTGGCCTTTTATTAAGGCCAGCCTAAGGCCTGTGCAATAATCACGCGGCATCCGCATAATCATCCACCTCACAGGTGTAGCATAGCTCAGCAAAGGAGAAGTTCTCAGTAAGGCCCCTTTCACACTAACGTTCCGTTCAGGCCCGCCTGTCAGTTTTTCAGGCGGACCTGAACGGGTGCTCCATAGAGCTCTATGGAGCGTCGGATGTCAGCGGTGACATGTCCGCTGACATCCGACCCGCTCCGATCCGAAAAAGTGTGACGGAGGAAAAAGCTATTTTTCCATCCGTCTGCGGATCGGATCGGATGACGACGGGCACTGCGGTCCGTCGTCATCCGATCTCCCATAGGGGAGAGCGGCGCTGTGACAGGTCCGTCCCTGCACAGTGTGCGGAGACAGACCTGTCATCTCCCTGCTCAGCGGGGATCGGCGGAGTGATCCCCGCTGAGCAAACGGACATCCACGGGGCGGATCAGAACTGATCCGCCCCGTGTGAAAGGACCCTAACACAGATTTAGACAAATTTGTGAACAATGTTTGAGCGAAACAGGCCTTGTGTACATAGAAAAATCTTTGAGTTCAGCTCACGATAAAAACAAAAAAGTGTTGTATAATATGTGTGTGTGTGTGTATTTTATATGATATAAATCACAGATATATTATATATATATTTATTATTTTCTATAGTTCACTATGGAGTGGCATGGTGTGGCTGTGCCCATTCCCAGGACCTTAATGAGTAACAACTCCAGCTGTTCACACACAGAAAGGGTTATAGTTTTTCTGCACAATGCATTAGGGTTGTATGTGGTTTGTGTAGATGTAAAATCATGCTCAACTACAGTTGTCTTTAAAAGCAACATGTCATTACTTTAACTATGTGCATTTGCTGAGAACTGTAAAAGCTGCACATTGGAGAGCCAGACCTCTGCTCTCACAGCCATTTAAGTCTCTAGAGGTCCGACACACTTCGTGCATGGTGTTCCAATCAACAATGCTCAAGCTTCCCAAGCAGCATGGCAGATTGAAGCACTGTGTACATAAAAGCCTTTACATTTCTAAGCGCACACAAAAAGTAAAAAAACTCATCACACAAACATCCTTTATTTGTTATGCAAACGGCTTTAAAAGGTTATAACACATCCCCTTACCATGTCAAACTGCATCGACTGCACCACAAATAAATGGGCTGGTGTCGGTTACCGACATAATGTTGGTATTAAGAACTCAAGGGTAGTGGATATTGGAGAATTAATAAACACACCTGGGCGACACAAGTCTCCATGCTGTTCTTTCTCACTAGCATAAACCTCCATGCACCAGGCATGATAAGCAAAGGAGAACAGATCCTCTATGCGACTTGGAGGACGTAAGGCTGCATTGAGACGCTTTTGCCATTCTTGGACCTGCTCAAAGTTGGAGAACTGACACCTGGAAACAAACAATACCTGACTTGTCATCTCTTTCAAAGGGTTAGTGTACTACAAAAATATGCTTGGTAACATTCTTACATGAAACCTTCCTGAGGGCAACAGAGGATTTCACTGTTAACTTTTCATTCTAAAAATGCAAGATGCCTGGTTGTCACATTCTTTTGCGGCTGTGCTTCCATTAACTAAACCAGGACAAGTATGCAGGTAAAAACTTCAGAATTTAAAGTGAGTCTAAAAAGGCAGGTGTTTTTTTTTTTCTTTACCCAATGCATTATTATATGCATTAAGGTTAAAAACCTTCTGCATGCAGCCAGCCCCCACCCCCCCCCCCCAAATACTTACCCGAGTCTGATCTCAATCCAGCGATGTGCACAAGAGCAGCAACTCTTTCTCCTCACTGGACAAACAGCAGCTGGAGTCATTGGCTCCTGCTGCCGTCAATCACATCGAACAGCAGAAAGCAGGGGGTAGGGCTGAGCCATGCTGCATGTCCATGGACGCACAGAGCTGGCTCGGGAGTGAGCACACACGAATGCCCCCACTGCAAGCAGGGGAAGGGACCAGAGAGACAGAGAACCAGGGTTGCTCTCTACACCACCAATGCACAGAGCAGGTAAGTGTTTGTTATAAAAAAAAAATAATAAAAAAAACACATATTTTAGCTTTAGAATCACTTTAACTTTCCAGATCTTGCACACTTGCGTCACCCAAGTGATCCAGAGTATGAAATCTAAAGGGTCCGCATAACAGCCAAACAACTGGCATTTTCAGAAGATCAGCAGGAGTAGACTTCATTTCTATATCTCTATCTAAAACCACACCCAATGATTTATTCTTTAAAAAGTATAAAATCAACATATATTTTTCATAAACCTAAAGTTTTATTAACAGTTAGGCTTTTAAAATAAATTAAAAAGATAAACGTGTTATAGTTACCTGTTGTGTAATTGTTTTGCACAGAGCAGCCCTGATCCTCTTCTCTGGTCCCCTGACTGTGCCTTCTGGCTCCTACCTCTTGACCAGTACCCCCAATAGCAAGCAGCTTGCTATGGGGACACTAGTGCAACCTCACTCCTGAGCCCTGTTTTATGCGTTCACAAGACACAGAGCTGTGGCGCCCCCCCCCCCCCACATTTATTGACTCACTGCCTGTGATGGACAGCAGTGGGGACAGCAATGGCTCCCACTGACGTCTCAGCCAAAGAGGAGAGGGTGTCCTGAACCAGCCGAAATGCTTGTGCACATCGCTGAATCTAGAGGGAGATCAGGTGACTATTAGATGGTGCTGTGGGGGGGAGCAACACACAGAAAGTTTTTACCCTTCATGCATAGAAGAATGCATGAAAGTAAAATATCATCAGCCTTTACAACCACTTTTAGTAATCCATCTTGATATGAGCCTCCTGTAGTCACTTGAGGTACAGCATTCACAACTGAAAGGAAAAGGGTCACAGTACTATGATCCAATCAGGCTCTGCAGCATTGCTTTAATACTATCACTTTCCTAACCTAAATATCGTTACAATAGGAGAGAGGACTGTTCAGTCAGCAAGCTATTGCTGGCTGTTAACAGCCAATTTGCTTAACTGGAGCAGGCAAAAAAAATAAAAAAGGACATGGACAGCCCCAAACCCCCTTGACAATCCTCCACAAGGGGTGTCTGCTAACATTACATCACTTTTAGATGGCTATCATTTAATGTCTACATTGTTTTAAAGAAGATTTGCACTTCTGCAGTCAAATTTGAAAAACCCCCACCATAAATCTGCTATGTGCTCCCATTTACTCAAAATTATAATATATTTTTTTTCTACCTTTTAGCTGTTTCTCAGAAGCAGGCGTGTCATGACTGTCTGCAATTTTTTTTTTTTTTTTAAACAGTGTCAGAGTGAACGTATATTAAGTTGGTCTTCGTCAACACAATGCAAGATGCCTAGCCTTAACACTTTGATAGAGCAGACAGTGTCCAAATCCAGTTACAAATTTGTAACAAACATCTGCCATAATTAATGGTCTGTTCTGTGCTGGCAAAACACAGCTACCCAGCACCCGCAAACAAAGAAGTACATAGGATTTTGTTCTCGCTGGAGGGTCCAGAATAGACCACTATAGCACTTGAACATGGTAAGCTGGAAATTTTAAACCTTTAAGTTATTCTATGTGAATGGGGACTTGTAACAAAATCAAAAGTAGGTGTAGTCCCAATTTGGCTGAAATAGTGGAAATGCACTTTTAAGAAAAAAGTTTGATCTGTGGAAGCAAACTAGAACTACCTATGACCTATTAAACAGTCTAATGAAGGAGGGGGGCTACTTGCTAAAAACAATGGAGACCAGATCTGATCTTTCTTGTAATGGGGAATGCAAAGAACTGGGTAATTCTCGTCCTGGTTATGGTGCTTCGACTCCCAAGGAGGAAAGCGCTCACAATACCCGGTTCTCTCCGTTTATGGGTAGTTAGGATTTCCTTATGTCTAAGAAATGGCAAGGAAAATATGCTATTTTCTGCAAAAGTGTTGACTATAGGTATCAATTTCCTTTCAATGTGTATTAGGTTTCAAACGCTCATAACTTGCTGGAGTGCTGAAGAGAGTTTTCTAATTCGCAAGCTTGGTTGAGCTTGCAGGTAAAGCAGCAAGTAGGAGTCTGACATCCTCATGAAAAAAAAAAAAAAAAAAAAAAAAAAAAAAAGGAGGGCACAGCAATAGTCAGAAGGTTTTCCAACCAGTCTGACCATTAGGTTTCAACTACAGCAATGCACTTACAGACATAAGATAACAGTCACCACTCCCTACGCTACTGTCATGCTATATAGACTCTCTAACAAAACGATGTGCTCAAAAAACAGATTTAGAACAAAACATTTACCTGATTACTTTGCAGTCCTTGCAAGTCAGATGGACTTGGAAGGGATCCCGGCACTCTACTGATTCCATCAGCTGCAAAGGAACCTGTAATAATAAAATACTTAAAAGTCTAAACTGATCAGAATTACAAAATTACATTTTTGAGTGGTGGCTACGTATATGCCTATTCAAACCAAGGACCATTTGTAATACGAATCGTGTTAGAAGGTCAAAGTACAAGACATATGAACAACCGATTCAAGAATATTTGACTGTAGCACCCTTCCAAACTCAAAATCACTTGCATTAGGGTGTGTTTACAGGTATTTTGGACATCAACAGCTTGATCAAATGGCTGTGATTGCTCAATGGCATCTATACAGAGCTTTCACTCCACGTCTACACAAGGCTGAATGTCAAAACACATTTGCCGGTTAAAAAAAAAAAAAAAAAAAAAACATCCGACATTCAGCTCAGTGTGTATGTCTATGTCTGACGAGCATGCTGGAAAACAGGCAGCCGACCGACTCCCTGATCAGAGTATTCTGGTGGGGGATTGTTCCCCTGTTAGAACAATAGCTGAGCGGGGGAGATCGCTGTACTTACTACATATAGTGAGTACAGTGGCTCCGGCTGGAGCAGACAGGTTTTTTTTTCGTTCAATCCCCTGGGTTGAATGGAAAAAACCTATTGTGTGTACCAGGCTTTAGTATCGCAAACACCATATGAACTTCACACTTGAGTATTCGCTTTCTTGCTACATCACACCTAGGGATTTTCTAAAATGTTTTTCACCAGGCAATAAACTACACCCTAGTGGCCTTCTTTATAAAATGCCTAGAAGTTGCTTGAATTAAACAAAGTCAGCCCTGATGCCCAGCAAGGTAAAGGAAAACAAGGAAAAACAAAAAGAGAAGCCATTATTTTTCAAAAACTGAAGACTTATGTTAAACTACAGGCATTTTTTTCTTATAAAAGTCTGGTTTTAAAGCCAAAGCAATGGAGAAATCAGGGCTTTGTTTTCACAATCAGCCTCCTAATGCCTGCAGTCAGCAGCAGAAAAGTTGAGCCATAAAATGAACTCACTGGGATTTTAAAACTAGGCATGCAGGTAGGTTTTGACGAGCCCTGTGACTGCATGTATGCATGTCTGTATCTATATATGCAAATATGCATGTACAGGCATGCGTTACTCACTACACGCGTGTGTTTTTTTGGTTTGATTTATGTGGAGAGAAGGGAAAACAAAAGCCACTGCATCAATTAAAACGTTAAAGCGGGAGTCCGCCGGGACTCAGCGTTCTTTTTTTTTTTAAAGCCAGCAGCTACAAATAATGCAGCTGCTGACTTTTAAAATGGTGACACTTACCTGTCCAGCGCGCCCGCGATGTCGGCACCCGAAGCCGATCTGTAGATCGTCTCTCGGGTGCTGCCGCCGCCATCTTGGGTATGGGAATCAGGAAATAGAGCCTTTAGGCTTCATTTCCCGGTTCCCTACTGCGCATGCGCGAGCCGCACTGCGCAATAAGGACGGTCCCCGCTGCCTCTGGGATCTGTGTGTTTTCCCAGCAGGCAGCGGGGCACTTGCGGAAAGGGGCGGGGCACTTGCGGAAAGGGGCGTAATATACGCCCCTTTCTGCAGAGAGCTATCCCGGAAGTGGGTGCAGATACCTGTACTGTACAGGTATCTGCACCCCCTCCCCCCTGAAAGGTGCCAATTGTGGCGCCGGAGGGGGGGGAGGGTTCCGATGAGCGGAAGGTCCACTTTAGGGTGGACCTCCGCTTTAAAGCAGAGTTACACCCGTTTTTTTAGTTTATTAAAAAAAAGTCCGCAGCTACAAAAAGCATAGCTGCTGACTTTTAATAAACTGACACCTGACCCATGGTCCAGCGATGTGGCCGCCCAGAGGCTAGCTCATCTCCCCCTCCTCAGCGTTGTCAGGGTAACCTGTGGCCTTATGGAGGGGCTGCCTAGGGCGAGAGGAATAATCGGCCACAAAGAAAGAGAAAATATATATATATATATATATATATATATATATATATATATATATATATATATATATATATATATATATATATATATATATATATATATATATAAAATTTTTATACGACATGCCAAATGTCAGGGGCGAGGAGTGCTTAAAGCAGAAGTTCCACTGCGCTGAGGATTGTGACAAAAGCAACCCTTGGAGTGCTTCCTTCTGCCCAGAAAATCAAGAAGCCATTGAAGGACTACAGGGACAATGCTCTAATTGGCTATGTGCACAGGGCCTAAAAATTGTAATAGGTCAGTCTAATAACGTGACAGAATAATGTTGAAAATCACAGTTCTAAATATGCATTTGCACATGGACTTGACAAGGGGAAAATCCTCTATGACGTTGTCTGTATGCTCAGTATGGCATACAAAAGTACCTACATTGATAAAGGACTCTGTATACTTGATGTTGAGACGATAATTGGACAAAGAAATTACTGCATCTTCTGCTCGCCCCACAAACTCTGTGCTCTCCCCATGAAGTTCTTGGAAAGGAACCTGGATAAAAAAAAAAAAAAAAAAATAATATGCATGGGTTTTGGCAAAAACAAAGACTATTAGAAAAAAAAAAATTGTAGGACACAACCAAGTAGCCTCACCTGAAGGTTTTCATCTTCACGGATAAGCTGCTTACGCGGGAAAATCTGATTGGCTTGAATACACTCTAAGCTATTCTGACTTTCATCATCCTAAGAAAACCAGAGAGAAGCAATTGGCCACTACACAAAGAATGTTTTCAAGTGAAAGTTGTGTGCACTAGTGACAAACATCTTACCATTTTTTATCCAGAACTGATGTGGAAGGCAAGAGTGGAAGACTGCTCTTTGAGGCCTCTCCACAAAATCAGACACTCCTAAAATATATAAAAGAAAATAAATTAAAAATGCATTTTCCTAGCAAAAGCTTGAAATTCCATCTAAAAGGCTGCAATAGGACATTTGTTTAGGACTAGATCATCTAAGGCTGGTTCCAAATCTTGATAGTGTCGTAAAAAAATAAAATAAAAAATAAATGGACATAATACACCTGTAAAATTGTCAGGTAGAGATTAGTTGCATTTACCGTAGGAGGGATACTGGATGGGAGGATAGTAACTACAATTTTTTGTTTTTAGTTCTGAAAATGGAGCTTGTGAAAAACATTTGAATTGTTTCAGTTGTTTTGGTCTCTATAGTGGAAAAAGATATAGATAATATACGGTATATTTTGTGTAATTTTATTATTGCAGGTGACCACGTAATACATACACACTTTTCACGTAGGCACATACAGCAAATAAACCAAGATGAACACTACCAAAACGGGGAAATGCTGAAGGAAAATGGCCTAGATTGTATTTGGCTTTCCAACAATTTGGACTAAAAGTGTCACTATAGTAAAATTCTAAAGGCATAATAGAATATAGTTTAAGCTGATAAGCAGGGCACCCATAACTTTCTTGCCCTAAATCATAAATTGCTGTACAAACTGCTGGCACGATACAAGTCCTGAATAATACAACAAAAAAGTTGGGACACTAAAAGCCACATAAAAATAGAATACAATGATTTTCCATTTAACCATATTTTAAGATGGAAAACATATGAAATGTTTAATTGAGAAAACGTACCACTTTAAGAGAAAAATAAAATTTTGAAACAGATGGCAGCAACACATTTCAAAAGTTGGGACATGTTTACCACACTGTAGCATCCCATCTTAGCACTCTGAAATCGTCTGGGAACAGAGAAGACCAGTTCCTAGAGTTTTGGGAGAGGAATGTTGTCCCATTCTTGCTTGACCTAGGATTCTATTTGCTAAACAGTCCTGGGTCGTCTTTGTTTCGATTGGTGAAAGGTCTGGATTGCAGGCAGTCCAGTTAAGCATCCAGGCAAAGCCATGCTGTTGTCAGATGTATGTAATTTAGCATTCTCCTGCTGAAAATTGCAACGGCTTCCCTGAAGAAAAAGTCTGGATAGCAGCAGATGCTGCTCTGAAACCTGGCTAAATCTTTCAGTATTGTTGATGCCTTTCCAGATGTGCAAATTGCCCATTCCATACCACCAGAAATGCACTTCTAACAAGCCAGAAAGTCCCTTTTCTCTTTAGTCCAGAGCACGCGGTACCCATGGTTGCCAAACAGAATGTTAAATTTAAATTCGTTTGAACATAGAGCCCGCCAGGAAGTCAGCACTGCACAGCGCTAATCACAGGCAGTGAGACATTTCTCGATCTCTGCAGCCGCGGATCAGGAAAAAGGTTTCACTGCCTGATTAGCTCTGTTCAGTGTCAACTTCCTGGAGGTCTCTGCATGGTCGGGTTGCGAACACGCCGGAGGTCATCCTTAGTTTTACACCACAGTAGTGTTTCTGAGCCCATGCAGAGGTGTCAATAACAGAAAAAGGTTTATTACTGTCTGAGGGCCTGAAGATAATGGGAATACAATATTACATTTCGGCCTTGTGCACAGATTTCTCCAGATTGTGGAAATCTTTTGATATCAAGTACTGTAGATTATATAGTTAAAGTCTTTGCAATTTTACATTGAGGAACATTAGCCTGAACATGATAAAAAGAATGGTGAACCAAATCAAGGAAGGGGGGGGGGGGGGGAATCTTGCATTGCCATTAAACTATCCCCTATTTTGTAAACGCTATAACTTTTGCGCAAACCAATCAATCGCTTATTGTGATTTTTTTACCAAAAATATGTAGAAGAAAATAGAGGTCGACCGATATATCGGTCGACCGATATATCGGCCGGCCGATATATCGGCCGATATTTGCCGTTTTTTAAATAATCGGCATCGGCCGATTTGAGCGGATAAAAAGCCGATTTAGAACTACAGCGGGACTTTTCTATTACAGAAGTCATTTCAGTCAGTGTGAGTTGCCTGAGTCATCATAGCAA
Source organism: Lithobates pipiens (assembly GCF_037356315.1). Taxonomy (NCBI): domain Eukaryota; kingdom Metazoa; phylum Chordata; class Amphibia; order Anura; family Ranidae; genus Lithobates; species Lithobates pipiens. The sequence goes on from NW_027507790.1 coordinate 7,675,425, forward strand.
CCCTTTCCTCCTCTCTGGGCAGACTGCCAAGAAAAGAACTAAATGATACAATGTTTACACTTCTGAATGAATGAAGTCATCTCTGTGTGTAGAAGTTCTCAGTTTAACTATTTAAAGACTAAATCTTTTCTGACACTTGTTGCTTACAAGTAAAAATCTTGTATTTTCTGCCAGAAAATCACTTAGACCCCCCAAAAATTATATATATTTTTTTAGCAGAGATCCTAGGGAATAAAATAGCGGTTGTTGCAATATTTTATGTCACACGGCATTTGCACAGAGGTCTTTCAAATGCATTTTTTTTTAGGAAAAAAATACACTATTTAAAAAATAAAAATAAAATAAAAACAGTAAAGTTAGCCCATTTTTTTTTTCGTCCAAAAGTTTTGACTACCTGTTTTTATTTAATATATAGGTTTTTTTTTTTTTTTATCTAAATCATACATACAAGTAAACTGATTGGGGGTTTTGTTTTGTTTAATAAATGTTTAAATGTAAGAAATTTTCTGTATCACTTATGAAGACTGCTTTCACACTGGAGCGGGCAGGCGTTGATGGTAAAACGCAAGTTTTAGCGGCTCTTTACCGTCATTTTAGCGGTGCTATTTGGCTAGTGGGGCACATATAACCCAGCTAGCGGCCAAGGAAGAGGTTAAATGCACCCATGAAGCACTGCTGCCAAATCGCATTGCATGCGCTTCGGCAGTGGTGCCCATTCATATCAATGGGCAGGAGTGGTGGAGGAGCGGTATACACCACTCCAAATGTGCTGCTTGCAGGACTTTTTTTTAAGATCCTGCCAGCGCATCGCCTCAGTGTGAAAGCACTCTGTCTTTCACACAGACTGCAGGGGAGCCATTTTACAGGCGCTATTTTTAGCCCAAAAGCGCCTGAAAAACGCCCCAGTGGGAAAGGTGTGTTAGATCAAGGGGGATTAAAAAATAAAATAAAAAATTAAAAAGGAAAAAAATAAATAAATAAAATAAAATCGGCCTAACATATCGGCCCAAAAAAAAATCGGCATCATATATCGGCTATCGGCCGCCATGATTTCTAAATATCGGCATCGGCCAGAGAAAAACCCATATCGGTCGACCTCTAGAAGAAAACGTATCAGCCTAAACTGAGGGAAAAAAAAATATATTTTTTTTGGGGGATATTTATAATAACAAAAAAAGTCAAAAATAATGCGTTTTTCTCAAAATTGTCGCTCTATTTTTGTTTATAGCACAAAAAATAAAAACCGCAGGGGTGATCAAATACCACCAAAAGAAAGCTCTGTTTGTGGAAAAAAAAAAAAAAAGGACATAAATTTTGTTTGGGAGCCACGTCGCATGACCGCGCAATTGTCAGTTAAAGCGATGTAGTGCCAAATCGCAAAAAAGTAGTCTGGTCTTTGGCCAGCAAAATGGTCTGGGGCTGAAGTGGTTAAGTGCAACAGTGATGAAGTGTGCCACTTAGACATATGCATGAATGACTATCCCAAATAAAATAAAAATAATAATATACAGTGGTATGCAATATATTTAACAGTGCTAAAGTACTCAGATCAAAAGCAGCTCCACCCCTGGTGGATTCCTGGATGGTGGGCGCAACTGCACAACTTTCAAGAACATTTCAATTTGTGGGGGGGGGGGGTTTGAGCACTTGCTTTGAGTGTTGAGATTTTTAAAAACATGGCTATTTACATTTTTGCGTATGTTAGATTTTCACCATTTTGCAAAAAAGGCACAATTTAAAAATTACAAATATTTATTAACTCAATAGAAGTGAGCTTTTATATTTAGTAGGAAATTTGTAAAATGTGCTGTGTTTTTATCTGCCAATAATGATTCCAGTGTATTTTTTGCAAAAATATTAATTTTATAAACATTTGCGCAAATATCCTTGAGCTCTTAAAATCAGTAGCACTTTTTTTTATTTTACTGCTCACGAGCTTTCAGAAAATATATGGTTGGGGGGGGGGGGTCTTTTATACATACTCTATTTTATTTTTTCCCATACAGCTTTTATAAAGACAAAAATGGTCTGGCCAGCCAAGTTTAAAAGTGGTGCACAGGGCCTGGCAGCAAAAAAGATAAACATCCTGCATTCCATCTTTATGTAGATTTTACATTTTTTTTGTTCTAACTTTTCTGAAATTGGGTTTGTAAAAAACAAAGTATAAGGTGATTTCCCCCCCCCCCCCCTTTTAACTTCACATTACTGCTCTTCATACCATATTAACTACTTTCCGCACGCCCTATAGCAGAATTACAGCCGGGCTGTGGTTCAATTATCCTGACTGGGAGTCATATGACGTCCTGCAGAATAACAGCTGCCGTGCGCCCGTGGAGGCATGCATAGCGGCGATCGGTGGTGCAGTGTGGCTCTTTACCACGTGATCAGTCGCGTCCAATCATGGCAGATCACGATGTAAACAGGAAGAGCCGTTGACCAGCTTTTCCTCACTCGTGGCTGACAGACGTGGGTAGTGAAGAGCCGATCGGACAGCTCTCCTGACATGTGGGGGGTCTGTGCTGATTGTTCTTCAGCACAGTTCCCCATTGGATCTCGCCCAGGCCCACCAGCATGCCACCCAGGACCACTGGGATGGCCATCCAAACTAGACCATCAGGTATGTCCCCCTAGACCACCAGGGAAATGCCACAGTGCCAAAGCCGCATCCAATCAATGCCCGGGTAGCTGCCAATCAGTGCCCACTCACAATGCCTACCACTGCCACCAGGGCTGCCTGTGCCGCATATCAGTGCCAGGTATCAATGCCCAGTGTCACCCATAAGTACCCATCTTTGCAGCCTCAGTGCCCAGTGTCACCTATTAGTGCCCATTAGTTGCCTACAGTGACTCCCATCAATGCTGCATATCAGTGCTGTCTACCAGTGCCCATTGTCGGTGCCCGTCAGTGCCCGCTCATTGGTGCCACCTCATCAGTGCTGATCGGTGAAGGAGAAAACGTATTTACAAAATTTTATAACAAAAGCAAACTTTTTATTTTAAATTGTCTTGACTATTTTGTTTAGACAAGACAAAAACAAAAACAAACAAAAACCGCAGAGGTGATCAAATACCACCAAAAGAAAGCTAAAAATTCTGTTTGGGAACAGTGTAGCACGACCGCAAAATTGTCAATTAAACGGCGACAGTGTAGAAAGCTGAAAATTGGCTTGGGCAGAAAGGTGTATAAGTGCCTGGTATTGAAGTGGGTAAACAAGCCACTGGTTTCCAGGACAGAAGGGCATATGACATAAAAAGCAGCATTGACACCATACGTCCTAAAAAAACAAATATTAAGTTAATTTACCCAATTCTGTGCTGTGAAATATCCAAGGTGTTTGTGAAAGCACACATTTTCACAGTTGGACCTTCCCTACAACTCCTATACTTCCTATAGCTTCTACTGTATTACAGGAAAAGGTAAGGCTCCATTGCACACTAGTTTTTTTTTTTTTTTTTTAAGCTCCTAGAAGCTAAATAGTTATCCTATGCATCCATGCACACTACTTTAGGCCATTAGTATTTTTGAGCTTCTAGAAGCAGACAAAAAAAAAAAAAAAAATAGGATTTTTTTTGTACTCACCGTAAAATCCTTTTCTCGGTAGTTCACCGACTGACACAGCTCCTTTCTTAGACCATTGGGTTGTTACTCCACCTTCAGGAGAGGACTAGGCAAAAAATGTAAGTACAATTATATGGCCGCCTGCAAAACTTTGCGGCCAAAACAGGCATCAGCTGATGCACCGACATCTACCTTGTAGAAGTTTGTAAAAGTGTGAACAGATGACCAAGTCGCCGCTTTTACAGACTTGAGCGATAGACGCAGGTCGTCGGAAGGCCCAAGACGGTCCGATTGCCCTTGTGGAGTGGGCCATGACCGGAAAGGGGGGCACCTGCCCCTTCAAGGCGTAGGTCTGTACTACAATGTCTGATCCACCTGGAAATGGTGGCCGACGAGACCGCCATGCCTTTTTTCAGACCAGCCACTGAAACAAGGAGTCGGACCAGGGAATGTAGGGCCACCTCCTTAGGATGTGTTGGCTAAGGAAACAGAGATAGTAACACAAGGTCTTCATTGATGTGGTACTAAGGATAAGGAGATGGGGTGACTTGCAAGACAAGGCTGCCAGTTCCGAAACGCTCCTGGCCGATGTGATGGCCACTAAAAAGACCACTTTCTGGGAAAGAGTCAGAGGGATCTCTGATATTTTCAAATGGCGGTTTTTGAAGTGCCGATAAGACCATGTTCAGATACCACGGTGGTAACGGTGGACGCACCGGAGGAACTACATGTCGGACCCCTTGAACAAAAGTGCGACGAAGACGAAGACAGCCAAAGCTGATATTTATCCCTTAATGGCACTTCAAGTGGTTGTAAACCCTAACAAACCACTTTGACCTACAGGTAAGCCTCAATTAAGGCTTACCTGTAGGTCCAAGAAATATCTCCTAAACCTATACAGTTTAGGAGATATTTACAAAAAGACCGGCACCGCTGTCTATGGCGCATGCACCGTAGACAGCGGCGCACAGGCGCACTGAGCAGGCCGCAGATCACTGAAATGGCGCTCCTGTGTGCATGCGCGGGAGTGACGTCAACGCGAATCACAGCGAGACCCAGAAGTCACTCCGCGATACATGGCAGCGGCGAAGATGAAGGCGGAGGATCGCGTCGGGGGCTTCGTTCTCAAGGAAGTTATTCATAATGAGCTAGTATGCTTATGCATACTAGCTCATTATGCCTTTACCTTGCAGGTTGCATTATTTATTTTTTTTAAATAGCCTTTACTTCCTCTTTAAAGCGGGAGTCCACCGGGACTCCGCTTTTTTTTTTTTTTAAAAGCCAGCAGCTACAAATACTGCAGCTGCTGACTTTTAAATAGTGACACTTACCTGTCCAGCGCGCCCGCGATGTCGGCACCCGAAGCCGATCTCTAGGTCGTCTGTCGGGTCCTGCCGCCGCCATCTTGGGTATGGGAATCAGGAAGTGGAGCCTTTCGGCTTAATTTCCCTGTTCCCTACTGCGCATGCGCGAATCGCGCTGCGCAATAAGGACGCTCCCCGCTGCCTCTGGGATCTGTGTGTTTCCCAGCAGGCAGCGGGGCACTTGCGGGAAGAGGCGGGCACTTGCGGAAAGGGGCGTAAGTTCCGCCCCGTTCCGCAGAGAGCTATCCCGGAAGTGGGTGCAGTTACCTGGATTATCCAGGTAACTGCACCCCCCTCCCCCCCTGAAAGGTGCCGATTGTGGCACCGGAGGGGGGGAGGGTTCCGATGAGCGGAAGGTCCACTTTAGGGTGGACCTCCGCTTTAAAGCCAATTTCTAGTCTACTCCTTGCTGTAGAAAGTGAAACAGCAGGATCCTGGATATAGAAAGAGCGCAGACACCTACCTTTCTCCTCACACATGGAGATGTATCATCATACCTGGAAGGCATACATCTTTCGAAAAGAAGATTTCCATGCTCTTAACATTGTTGGAATCACCGAGTCCGAAAGACCCCGGTTCCTCCACAGCTGGCTCTCAATAGCCATGCTGTAAAAAAAAAAAATAAAAAAAAAAAAAAAAAACACACAGCGATTGTAAAGCAGGATGGAGAATCGGACCCTGAGCCAGAAGGCCCTCTCGTAACGGCAGTCGCCATGGGGCGTCCACCACCAGGCGCACTAGGTCTGCGTACCAGGGACGCTGGGGCCAACAGCATTACTGGAATGCCCTCGGCCTCCACTCTGCGGAGCAGACGTGGTAACAGTTTGATCGGAGGGAAGGCATAGATCAGCTTGCACTGATCCCACGGAGCCACCAGCGCATCTGACGAGTCCGCCGAAGGATCTCGTCCTGACACGAACCTCGGCACCTTACCGATTGAGATGGGAGGCCAGAAGATCCACGTCTGGTGTGCCCCATTGCAGGCACGGTAGCCTGAATGCCTCCGGATGCAACACCCATTCTCCGGGGTCCAGCAACTGGCAACTTAGGTAGTCCACCTGACAGTTCTCCACTCCCAAGATTTAAGTGGCTGACAGGGCCGGTACATGTCGCTCTGTCCACTGAAGGATGTGAGCGACCTCCCGTGTGGCACATATGGCACCGCCGTGGCGTTGTCTGACTGGATCCTGATCGGATGCCCTCAGTCCTAAGTCTTATCGACCATGTGGAGAGGCATAGCCTGATCGCTTTCAGCTCAAGCAGATTGATCGGCAACTTTGATTCCTCCACCGACCAGAAGCCCTGGGTCGACAACTCCCATTACTCCACCCCAGCCAGGCAGGCTGGCGTCCGTTGTGATCACTGTCCATTTCAGAGGTAGGAACGACTTCCTGGACCATAGTGCCGGGGACCTCAGCCATTAGAGCAGGGAATCCCTGACTAACTGGCTCACCTGAATCTGCCGATCCAGGGACAAAGGAGATTTGTCCCACTTTGTCAAAATCTCCTCCTGCAAAACTCTGGTGTGAAACTGGGCATACGGTACTGCCGCGAAGGAGGACACCATGAGTCCCAGGACTCGCATGCAGAAGCGCAGCGACGACCACCTGCGATTCATCAGCAGTTTTACTGTGGCTCAGTCTGCAGCTTGTCTAAAGGGAGAAACACTCTCGCTTCCGTGGAGTCCAGCAGCAAGCCTAGCTACGCCAAGCGCAGAGTTGGTACAATCACTGACTTCTTTAGGTTCAAAAGCCACCCAAATTCCAGCAGGGTCTGCATGGTGATCGCCACATCCTCTAATTCTGAGGCAGAAGATGCTCTCAGGAGGAGATCGTCTAGGTAACCCACAATCGCGATCCCGCGTTGCCGCAGCAATGGCAAAACAGGAGCCAATACCTTTGTAAAGACTCGGGGGGGGGGGGGGGGTGGGGCTGATGCCAAACCAAAGGGGAGAGCCACAAACTGGTAGTGGGCTTCCCCAACTGCAAAAACATAGAAACCTCTGATCCCGCAGGAATATGGGTATGTGCAGGTACGCATCCTGGATGTCCAAAGATGCCAGGGAGACCCCTTGATGGAGTGCAGCGACTACTGAGCGAACTGATTCCATTCTGAACCTCTGTACTTTTACAAAGTAATTGAGGGCTTTTAGGTCCAAGATTGGAACGTATCCCTTCCTTTTTGGGGACTACAAAAATGTTTCAGTAGAACCCCTGGAAACTTTCCGATGCCGGAACAGGTACTAACACCATGTGACTCAGCAGGTCCCTTACCGCCCCCAATAGGGCCTCCCGGCGAGCCGGGAGCACGGGTATGCCGGAGGGGAAGATTTTTGGCCAAGAGAGGAACTATCTTGTAGCCTGAGGAAATCAGATCGCAGACCCATTGGTCGGACAGCCAAGAGGGCCACCGGGCTGCAAACTCCCGAAGGCAACCCCCAACCCGTATTGCGGGCGAGGGCAAACCATACGGTAGCACTTTTGCTCACAGGCTTGTTAGGCTTACAGTTCCAGGGACACCTTTGTCCTTCAGAGGTCGTCCCGTTGGGCTGGGGACGCTTAGCCGAAGCCCCGGGCGGATGAAAAAGCCGCTTGAGCGAAAAACGAAGGCCCTTGCCTACGGCGTGGCTCCTTAGCCTTCCTTGCCTGTGGGAGTAGTGTACTCTTATTAGATGACATTATTAAAATGCCACAGGTGGTGAGGCTCCAAAGAGCCGGTCGCAAAGGAAGTGAAGATCCGTCAGGGCTTTTTTAGATGCTTGGTCAGCTGACCAGCATTTTAGCCAAATCAGGCGTCTCAGCACCACTGCTGACACTGAAGCCCTGGATAACAGAGGGAGAGTATCCAGGGCCGTGTCACAAATGTACTTAAGGCCTTGCACGAATTGGTCTGATAGTTCCATGCAGACAAGAGAAGCCTGTTGCTCTCCCAATTCGTGGTGCAAAAGTTTTACCCACTCAGTGTCTGAGACACAAGTGCGGATCCCAGTACTGGTCAGAGTGGACCCCACAACTGTGAACAAGGAACGAGCCACTGCCTCGGCCTTCCTGTTCATGGGATCCATAAAGGCAGGAGTCCCCTCTACAGGAATCGTGGTTACTTTGTTTAACCTAGATACTGGGGGGGGGGGGGGGGGGGTCCACGACCGGAGGAGCCGACCACTTTTTGAGAAGGCTCTCCTCAAAGGGGTAACCATGTATTTGGGGACCGAAAAGGTCCATTGCGGTTGACACCATTCCTTGTAAATGAACTTATCGAAATAAGTCAGATACGGGAACACCTTAGGTGTACGGGCTGGCTTGCAGGATCCAAAAGAGACCGCTACATCAGCAGAGGGAACTGCTGGCTCCGTTGCTGTTTTTACCACCTTTGCGCCCATGCACTGCCTCCATCTTGGCAACGAACTAATTGAGGACCACCGACAAAGCATCCAGAGGCACTGCACTGTCTGCAGGCGAAACGGTTGCAATTGCCTGGATTTCGGGGGAAGAAACACCAGTTTCTGAAGCCATGCTGACCCTACCCTGTCTGCCACCTGTTGGGGACTTAGGACAGTGATGGTCCCACACTCCTAACTGCTGCTGGCTGAGGGGCTCTTCCCACAGGACTCCCCAACTTGACTGAGTTCTGCGCCGTCCAGCTAGGAGTGCCTGTGTCAGCTCCCAGATGCATAGGAGGAGACCACACCGTGCTGTGCAGAGCTGCTCTGAATGGCGCTGAAACTGAAAAAACGTGTTCAAGCTTCAAGAAAATGGCCACCGAGCGTCCAGTATAAAAGGACATAATCACAGGAAAAATGGCCGCCGAACTACAGGAAGATGGAGACAGCGAATGCTGTTCCCTGGTCACACCAAAAATGGCCGCTTAGAACTGTATACCATGAGGGACAGTGAAAAAAAAAAAAAAAAGGCACAGAAATGGAGGTGAAACAGCGCTACAGCGATAAACAGACACAGCCCCCAGACACCTCCAGGGAGAGGCCTACACACATCCAGGGAACAGCCATCCAGCGCAGTCCCCCTTCCCCCCAGAGCCCCTTTCTATGGCACACACACCGCTCATCAGCCCATGCAGCATCTCCCACAGGGAAGAGGAGGGAGGGAAGATAGGGACAAGGAGAGAAGAGAGGTGAGGGACCCCCCAAATCAACCTCCCAGAGAATGCTCAGCCCCACCAAGGCAGGGAGAGCTGTACTTACCACTCCTGAAGACCTGGGAGACATTCCATCACAGACCCACTCTCCGATCAGTACGGGGTGGCTGCTGGCCTGGCACACTGACGCAGACATCAGTAGCCCGGTCATATGTGTGCCCCGGAGCATATACGCTCACCAACCGCCCCTGGAGCATGTTGTGGCCGACCCATCACAGAGTTCTGGTCTGCACACGCTCACTGGCCAGGATGGGGAGACTACAAGGATGAGAGTATCCAGCCTGTCACCTAGCCGGCTGTTGATAGCAGATCACAGAATCTTTAATCTTATGCAAAAAGCAAAGCTTCTGCAGAAAAATCCACATACCAATGGGCCCACAGGGTTCTAGGTCCTTCTTCACTAGGCAGAAAAAAACTGAAGCTGCAGTAGCAGGCTGAGGGGTTGTTACCTAAGGGACTAGACAGTTCTAGTTTTATTATCACATGTTATGCCTAGTCCTCTCCTGAAGGTGGCGTAACAACCCAATGGTCTAAGAAAGGAGCTGTGTCAGTCGGTGAACGTAAGAAATATATATGTTTTTTGGTGCGCTTTTCCAGCAGAAATGCTCCTAACTGCTTCTAAAAGCTACTAAAAATACTAACAGCTTTTTTTCCCCCTTCATGTGCTGCAAAAACGCTAATAAAATGCCATTATAAGCATTTTTCATCCAGAATTTGTCTGGCTTTTTTTTTTATTTTTTTAATTTTAACTTATAGTGTGCACAGAGCCTAAATCTCCTAGTGTACACTCATTAACCTAGATTTGGGGGGAAAAAAAAAAAAAAAATACCTTAGAAGCTCCAGGCAGGTTTGGTTTAAAAGATAAAAAATTTATATTGAGGGAAGTTTATCAAAACTGGAGCAGACAAACTGAAGTCGCTGTGCATGATTACCAATCGGCTTTCTTTTTTAAAGCGGAAGATGGAAGCCAATTGGTTTTAGTGCACAGCTGCTTCAGATGTTCTCTGCTCCAAGTTTGAAAAAATTCCTTCCCTGTATATTCGCTTGCATTGCAGGTCTAGTACGAGGTTAATTTTACAAAAATAAAGAGAGAGGGCCTTGTTTTGAATGAGTTTACAGCAGTCTAAAAGGAAGGGGCAAGTGATACAAGAGCCGAGATGAGAGTCTTTGCTGCTGTGTCAGCCAATGAGGAGGGAGAATCTGCACCCACTGTTAAACTGTTAGACAGCGAGTCAATGAGACCGGGGGGGGGGGGGGGGCAGAGCTGAGCTATGGTTCCATGTCTGAATGGACATAGCGCAGCAGCTCGGCTGCTCACACAGCAAGCTGTTTTCTATGAGGGCAGAAGGAAAGGGCCAGGAGCGCTGGTGAGGGACCCGGGAAGAATAGGATCGGGCCTGCTCTGTGTAAAACGACTGCACAGAGCAGGTAAGTGTAACATGTTTGCCATTTTTAACCACTTACCATCCCATGTATAGTAATACTATGGCTGCAAGGTGGCTCTGCCATTTTGGGCAGCCGTCATATGACGTCTTTGGCTTCCCGGCTGTTTAGGGGGCTTGCGCCGCATCACTCGGGAGACGATGCGCGTGCCTGGCGGCCGCAAGGTCCCCTGGGCACGTGCTTATTGCGATTTTGTTTACCAAAAATAATGTAGAAAACAAACAGAGGAAGAAATTTGTTTTTTAAATGGGATATTTATTATAGCAAAAAGTAAAAAACCATTGCGTTTTCTTGAAAGTTGTCGCTTTTTTGTTTATAGCGCAAAAAATAAAAACCCCAGAGGTGATCAAATACCACCAAAAGAAAAGCTCTATTTGTGGGGGGGGAATTTATCAAAATTTTATATGTACAGTGTTGCGTGACAGCATAATTGTCATTCAAAATGTTACAGCGCTGAAAGCTGAAAATTGGCCTGGGCAGGAAGGGGGTGACAATGCCCTGTATTGAAGTGGTTAAAACAAAAATAAAAATCACACACACAGTGACTATAACCACTTCAGCCCCAAAAGGATTAGCCCCCTACCTGACCAGGCCATTTTTTGCGATACAACACTGCTTCGTTTTTATTTTTTGGGCCATAAAAAATAAAATCTTTAGAAATATTATAAATTTATATAAATTTTAAGTTTGCTATAATAAACATCTCCAAAAATAAAAAATAAAGTTAACACAATTTTGCAATAAGCAATGGTTTGCGCAAAAAGTTAAAGCGTCTACAATATAAGGGGATAGATTTATGTCCTTTTTTGTAATGGCAGCGAACTGCAGCTGGTTGGCTAGTGGTTAAACTCACTTTACTTGCCAAGTGTGGGCTCAGAGAGGATTTTCTTTTCTGAGAGGAAACCCTTTGCTTGGAATGTGTCCAGGTCCAAACCCAGCTATTCCAGATGGAGAAAAAGTTGCAGAGTAGGTTTTTTTAAATTGATTGCACAACCAAAGGCCTGGAGCATCTGGATTTTCTTGTGCACGTTTGAGGATAACTTGGCGGGAGGAGTCCTTCAGGAGAAGGTTGTCTAGATCAGATCAGCGTTTCAACTCCATTTCTCAAGGCACTACAATAGGTCATGTTTTCAGGATTTCCCTCAAACGGATCTATGAATACTTTGCACTACTTCTATTATTGTACAAGACATTGAGGAAGTTAACTGAAGAATTTGAAGATAAAATAATAAACCATTGAAGCCAAGAGTGATTTCTCTGCAAGGGAGAAGATGTCCTTCACTGAGTACACTAGCCACAAAATGATGCGTCACCAAGTGTGGTGGGGTTATAGGAGAGATGCCGCTATTCCTCGAAAGCTTTACTTGCCTGTGTCGTCTACTGTATGATTAAAATAAATGATTGCTTGTTTTGAATGCTTAGCCACATTCAGGAATACAAACACATGCTACTAATCTGTGATGTCTACTAACTGCATATCTTACCTGTATGAGTTAACGTCCCTGATGGGAAAGGCGATTATTCTTTAATACATCTTATTTTTGCCAGATCTAGAAAAACAAAAACATTTTGTTACAGACCTTCAAAACATACTGGATTCTGTAGAATGCTTATGATGCTACCAATGGAAAAAAGGAGGGAGTCAAATAACTGAATACAGCAATGATTGCCAAGGATTGTGATTGTCACTTGTACCATTAATGCCTAATGAATTAAACACTGCCACAGCACAGGGGTTCTGCAATTTCCACATAATTATATAATATATAGGTGCATCTCAAAAAAAAATAAAAAAAATAGATCAAAAAATGAATCTTTCAGTAATTCAATTCAAAAAGTGAAGCTCATTATTTAGATTCATTACAGAGTGTGATATTTCAAGCATTTCTCACTTTTAATGATTATGGCTTACAGTTAATGAAAATCACAAATTCGGTATCTCAAAACTAGGTTACTACACAAGATCAAAAAAAATAAATAAAAAAAAAAATATTACAGAAATGTTGGCTTACTGAAAAATATGTCCATATACAGTATAGCATGCACTCAATATTCATTCGGAACTCCTTTTGCATAAATTACTGCATCCAGGAGGTGTGGCATGGAGGTGATCAGCCTGTGGCATGGCTTAGGCATTATGGAAGCCAGAGTTGCTTCAGCTCATCTGCATTGTTGGGTCTGGTGTCTCATCTTCCTCTTGACAATACCCCACAGATTCTCGATGGGGTTTAGGTCAGGCGAGTTTGCTGGCCAATCAAGCACAGCAATACCATGATCATTAAACCAGGTATTGGTACTTTTGGCAGGGTGGGCAGGTTCCAAGTCCTGCTGGAAAATGAAATCAGCATCTCTATAAAGCTGGTCAGCAGAGGGAAACGAAGTGCTCAAGAATTTCCTGGTAGAGGGCTGCGATTAAATTATATATATATTTTCGTTTAAAAGAGAATAGTTTTTTTTATCAAAAGATAATGCACCGTTAGTCTGCTATTTCCAAAGAGATAAAAAAAAAATACAGAGCTTTTGGGCATTCCCCAGCGCTACACTTCAATAGAGCAATATTGACAGAGACCCAAATTGGGAAGAAGAGGCACGTCTGCACTGGAGATATCAAAAGAAATTATGGATTGGAGAACACAAATTTCTGTTTGAGGGCATTAAAGGGAAGGCTAGCCCCTTCCTAAAATATATGTGCAATTACCTTGATACCCCTTTTTGCCCGAATTATAGGTTCAGGGATAGACTGGAATGCCGCAAGCAGCGGATTGAACCACAGGGGGGTATCTGGAGACCATCTATTTGGTTCTTCATGTCCACACACTTGTAATTGCCACACTCGTATTACCGTTTCCACAGAGCGCATGAGAGGGAAAAAAAATAAAAATAAAAAAAGTGCTTAGAGGCCTCTGTATAGGGCATCTCAAATTTTTATCTGTAGACTTCCCTGGCATTTACCCAGTTTGGTCTATATTAACAAGGTAGTTACCTGAACCAATCTTCTAGTAAGTTTCTTGGCCAAAATGTTTAAATCAATTTAAAATTGAACTATGCCTATAGGAGGAACAGAATTTCAGGTCTTTCCCAGGTTTGGAAATTAGAACTATGTGAGCCTGGTACATCGTGTGGGGGAGAACCATTTTCCAAACATTGGGCATAAAGAGCTTGCAATCTGGGTGCCAACTTTTTTGCCTACATCTTATAACAATCTTCCGGCAGACCACCCGGACCTGGCATTTTTGCAGGGGGGGGGGGGGGGGGAATAGCTGCCTCAATCTCTAAAGTGAAGATCGGGTCATCCAGAGATTCCACATGCGCTGTTCCAGAAGAGGAAGGGAGAGGTTCCGGATCTCCTCCATCATGTGTTCAGTAGAGACAGGTGGAGAGTGGCTATACCAATGATGGCGAACCTTGGCACCCCAGATGTTTTGGAACAACATTTCTCATGATTCTCCTGCACTCTGCAGTGTAGATGTGCATCATGGGAAATGTAGTTCCAAAACATTTGGGGTGCCAAGGTTCACCATCACCGGGTTAAACAGTTCTTTAAAGAAATTCACAAATTCCTGGAGTATGGCTTTTGTATCTACAATTACCTCCCCCCATCAGATGTATATAGTTCAGATACTACGGTTTGGTAGTGGGGTTCAGCCACAAGATTAGCCAACAGCCTGCCATTCTTGTCACCCAACTCAAAGATTCTACCAGCTAATAAATCTACATTAGATTGTGTTAAAGTGGTATAGTGAAGATTAACATCTCTTCTCGCCTGGGAAAAATGGAGAAAGGCCTCTGAAGAGGGGTGCTGCACAAAATGTTAGGGCGCTTCAGATTCACGGTCTTCGAGTTGTAGAGTCAAGGTGTTTGATGGCCCTGGCCGCTTTAAAATTGCTGAAATGTAATAACCCCTGGTCACTTTCAATGCGTCCCACACAGTCCCTAGAGAAGCCTTATCTACATGGGCAGCCCATTAAGAGTCTAATAATGGAGAAATAGGTTCCTCAACCATATCATTTTGGATCCTATCTCCAGGTACCTGGGTAACTCTGCCCACCAATATAGAGACACATCTTCAGAGGGGAATAGTCACAGTCGTGCCGAGAGATATGAGGCCCCAGACACCTGAGAGAGAAGAGGAACTGCCAAATGCCAGGTCAATCCGCAAGCTCGACTTATGAGTTGAGGACAGATATCAGAAGGCTTTGGCAGAAGTGGTTTTCCACCTCCAATGTTCCGTTAATGCAAAAAGTATCCGAAGTCAGGGTTTAAGTCGATTTAAAAAGGGGACTTTTTCCATATACTGCATACAACATTGAGAGGTAAAAATGCCCACAGAGCTGCTTGCAGTTCAATTAGTAGTACGATATATATCTTTCGCCTCAATCAATTACCTTCACCACCTTATAGGGAAGAGATTTATAAGAGCTGTAAACCCCCCGGGCGTATGTGGAATAGTTTGCCTAGAAGGCTTGCCGAACCCATGAATATGGGACTTGTGAGTTCAGATACTTAAAGGCCAATTCCACTTTTCTGGGGAAGGGGGGGCGGATTTTTAAAACCTTTCCAAACCGTACCCTAGGGCTGCAACTAACGATTATTTTTTTGATTAATCGGATTAAAAAAAAAAAAAAATGAAAAAAAAAAAAAAAAAAAAAAGGGGAGAATATATGAGATAGAGATTATATATATATATATATATATATATATATATATATATATATATATATATATATATATATATATATATATATATATATATATATATATATATATATATATATATATATATATATATATATATATATATATACACATACACACACATATATATACACACATATACATATATACACACACACACACACACACACACACGCCCCCCCCCAGTATAGATGACACATTCCTCCCCTCTTACATGGTGTCACTGCCCCACCTTCTCTCAGCGCTTCCCTCCCCCCCTTCGGTGTCTCGGGTTTTCTCACCTCTTCATGGTGACAGCGGCTCCTCCTCGGTGTGCCGGGGTGGTGTGGGGCGGAGTCTCAGTCCGGACCCACCACACGTGACTCGGCCGACTCCTCCGAATGGAGCGAAGGGCACCCCTGAAGCCGGAAGATGGGTGCACGCATGTGCAGAGCACAACCTCCAATCACGGCAGCGCTGGAAAGCGGCCCGGCGAGGGCTTGCCACGCCTGCGCTCTGCGGCAGGTCTATCGGAAGTCTGCTGGGTAGAGGGGGGAGGAGGAGCCGAAAGCAGCACAGGCAGTTGCTTTTCACTTTGTGGAAATTTAGAGCCTAGGATTTATAGGATTTTGCAATGACTTGTTTAATTGTGGTGAAAATAAAAAAGGTTAAAGTGATAAAAGGATAACTTTTTTTTTTTTTATGTTAAAATAAAAAAGGTTATATTTAGCCACTTTGTGCAACGATGACGCACAGAAAGGTCCCACACCACCTCCTCTGGAAATATTTTGCTTATGCCGTCTGCTCCTCCCACCTTCGGGTGCCTCCTTAGCAAGCGGGGTACTAAGCAGGTACTAATGCATTTGCATTCCCAACCCAGGCTGCGTGTGTTCATAGACAGAAATAGTGCTGGTAAGCCACGTCTCTGCTCCCTCTTCAAATAAGTTGGATTCAAACCTATGGCATTTTTTGTGCTTTTGCATTTTGCACTACAGTCCATTTAACATGGTTTCCTATGGAACACGTTCTGTATTGCAAATCTGCAAAATGCAGTAAAAATGCCATAGGGTTATGCCAGGTAGGTCCACTGACATCAATATCCGCAGATTGTTTTCTAACATTCATGCCCCCCATGATAATCAAGGTACTAGGACTATTGCCACCCTTGATATGGAGAAAGCATTTGATACAGTGGAATGGGTGTATCTGTGGAAGGTCCTTAGAAGAATGGGTTTTCCATTGCGGTTTATTGCCTGGGATACGTACACTTTACACCGGTCCTATGGCATGCATTAAACTGAATGGTTCCCTGTCACCCTCGTTCCCCCTGCAGCGGGGCACCAGGCAGGGGTGCCCTCTCTCCCCGGCCTTGTTCGCCCTAGCCATGGAACCTATTGCTGAGGCTCTTCGGAGTTCGGTCGAGGTCCGTGGTCTTCGGGTGGGCTGGCTGGAGGAGAGAGTGGCCCTCTATGCGGATGATCTTCTGCTTTTTTTAAATGATCCCGGTGACTCTCTGCGGGGCGCACTTGGAATCATGGATGCCTTCTCTGCCTTCACTGGGTTGAGGGTGAATTGGCATAAATCTCAGCTCTTTCCGGTGGACGAGGGGGCCAGGACCTCACCATCCTCCACCACGCTTCAATGGGTGGATAGGTTTACCCATTTGGGTATTGTCATTTCAAGAGAGACCAAGGACTTTGTCCAGCTCAATCTTGAACCTGTTCTGATAGAAATCAAGCCCAAATTAAAGGCTTGGGGCAATCTCCCCCTCTCTCTTATTGGCCGCATAAACCTTCTTAAAATGAAGGTCCTTCCCAAACTTACATACATATTTAGGAACTCCCCACAATGGCTGACTAAAGCCTTCTTTAACTCTCTGAAACAACTTTTTCTCTCCTTCATCTGGGGACCCAAGTCCCCCAGATTCAAATACACCACGCTCACCAGGCCTGTGGGCAGTGGAGGGTTAGCTCTTCCCGACTGTCACAAATATTTCCTAGCTACCCAGCTTGTAACCGTCCACTGGTGGCTGCAGCCGAACCTGACCAATGCTGCGAGGGTCTTGGAGGCAGCTGTAGTGGGGTCTCTGGGGGCCTTAAGGGGGTTGGTTTTCAGGGGCCCAAAAACGCCTCACTCCTTCTATGTGCACCACTTTAAGGGCGTGGAGGGCGGGGGAGGCACTGAGGGCGTCCCTGCCGAACTCCTGGTCTCCTCACACCCCCCTGTGGCTGAATCCTGGCCTTCCGCAGTTTAATACCATCCCGGACCCTCAGGCCTGGGCCAAGTGTAAGATACTGACGCTCGAACATGTCGTTATCAACGGGGAACTTGCTCCCTTTCATATCCTTCGTGACAAATTTAATGTGCCTACATGGGCCCACTTCCGTTATCCTCAAGTCGCGCATGCTTATCGCTGTCAATTTTTGGGACAACCGGTCGTACTGGAGTACTCTGAGCTTGAGTCCATCCTTCGGGTAAAAGACCTGGAGAAACCCATGTCTCAGATTTACAGGTCCCTACTGGTTGCTGCCGTCCCCGAGCTGTCCTCCCTCCACAGGAAATGGGTGGTGGACATACCGGAGTCGGATGACGATGACTGGAGGGAGATTTGGGATTTTCCGTTCTCCCCTTTGGTTTCAGCCAGGGACAAATTGGTCCAATACAAAATTGTACACAGAGTCCACTACATGCCCCACAGACTGCACAAGATGTCGCCGACGCACTCCCCGGAGTGCTGGCGCTGCTCCTATCAGCCGGGAGACTTCATTCACATTTTCTGGGCTTGCCCAGCGATTGTATGCTTTTGGAAAGAGGTTCTCCTGGTGATAGTTAAGACCACTGAGGTTAATATTCCTTGCGATCCTAAATATTGCCTGCTGGGGCTGGTGGAACAAATGTCGATCCTCAGAGCTAGGAAAACACTCATATCCCTGTTGCTCTACTATGCACGCAAGGCCATCACCATGACCTGGAAACAATCGTCTCCCCCCTCTATTAAATTCTGGAAAAACCTGGTGAACGCTAGCTTACCCCTCTATAGGGCCACCTACTTGAACAGGGGTTGCCCAAAGAAATTTGAGAAGGTGTGGAACTGCTGGCTGGATGATAACACAACGGCAACAGATGTAGTAAATAACCCATAGTTCGGTATGGATGTAGTATGGTTATAGGCTGACCCACCTGCTCTTATGACACTTTATCCGGTCATTTTAATACTTAGCACGAATTATCCTACAATATCCTCTCCCCACAGTGGGGTATAGATAGGCAAGTTTATGTTTGTGTTCATTTGCCCTATTGCGGTCGGTTGCCGCATCAGAGGCAGGATATATGTTTTGTAATGTGCTTTGTTGTGGCCTGTTGCCGCATTTGGAAGTTTACCCCTGTGTGGGAAATGTTTGGCCCCTGCGTGGGCGATTTTGTATGACACTGAAAATTCAATAAAAAAAAAGATTTAAAAAAAAAAAAAAAAAAAAAAAAAAGCCATAGGTGTGAATCCAGCCTGACGAAGGCAAGCATAGGAGGAGGTAACAAGGCAGCTAGAGAGCAGGAGCATAAAGCATAACAAAAATACCCTGTGCAGCTCTAGCATAAAACAATTTCTAGCAAGTGCTTATATTTCTCAATAGCTTAAGGTTTAAATGATGTGTAGCTTTGATATGAAATCATTTGCAGCCTAAATCTTCATACTCTGGTTTACAGTGCTGACATCAATGTTAAATACAATGATAATTCTCCTCTCATCCAATTTCTCATTAGCATTACAGTATGCAGCATGCCACACTGGGGGTGACGTCAGCACGCAGCTCGCCGCCACCAGGTGTACCAAGATGGCCGCCCGCTCCGGAGCTAGGCCGAAGCCACGGCCTTTCCTAAGGCCGAGGCCCGCTCCACGGATCGCATGGTGCGGACCAACTAATCGAGAATGAAAATCCTTGACAATGATTTTCATTATCGATAAATATCGATTAATCGTTTCAGCCCTACCGTACCCGCTGTAATTTTCTATGAATGCAATACCATAAGGCATTCTGTACACAGAATGTGTACCGACCACCACCCAGAAACCTTTCCTGCTTGTGTTATTGCCACCAATTTTCCCAGACGTCTGCCTAAGATACAAGTCAGATTACAGGCATCCCCTGCAACAAAAATTTCATTTTTCGTGCAATATTTCCAATAGGAACACGTACTAAAGGGATGCAGGCCCAGCAGCTTTCCTCAATGCCCTGCAGCTGCCACAGCTGACATTATGAAACCACTCCCATTAGACCCACTTAGCCCAGAGACGCAGACAAACACACATGGATTTCTTCAGAACAAAAAAAAATAAAAAAAATAAAAGTAGGAATCTGCAACCAAGGTCGTTGAATAAATCCTTTAATATAGTTAAGGCCCCGTATGTTCCAATAGAGCAACTTAAAATGTCAGACATACATTTAGAAAAATGCTCGGGAGGAGAAATAAAACAAATATGCATATTGTTGGATATATCAACCGGTGGCCTAGTACTCAAGTAAATTCAGAAGTAGACATGTAAGGATAGCAGATGATTGGTGTGCACATTAAAAACAGAAGATTGAGTTAGCAGCAGTATATCTCCCTGCCACGCAGCCTATTCCCCAACATAACTTAGCTTGTAGAAGAGGAACCTCTTGGGATTGGGATTTTTAAAGCAATATAAAACAAAGTATACACATGGAAAAATGTTAAAATATATACAATGTTATATATACACAAATTTCATAAAATTCTTATGGAAGAAACCACAAGAAAAAAAAAAAACCCACGTACATATATTTGAATATTATACAATGACAGAAGAGGCAAAATACTACAATCACCGATACTACATGTCCGATAGGAGTGCTTGCAGCCTGCGTGCCAAGATGGCGACGGAACATGCAGCAGCTCTGTTCTTGTTCGGTGTAGGAGCAAATCTTGGAAGGCATTCCCAGGTTCTTTGGTGTCAGGAGAGAGACCAAGCCAGGAACAGGCATCAGGTGTAGAAGGATTCAGGCACAGAATACCGGAGTAGGAAACTTCTCAGGCGCCCTTCCCGATCTATATCCTGTCACACCCCCTTCCCTCCAAGTTTTTTCTACCATCTATCACAAGCTGTTAATCAGGGATCCACTTGAGCCCTCTGAGAAAGGTATAGAGGAATCCACTTGCCCATCTGCAGCCGATTATTGATGGATGCTCATCCATCCAGGTCTGCTAGGAGCTGTTGTCCATTGTGAATCTGAGTTTTGGCAGACAGAGGAATGCATCCCTAAACTGTGGATCAGCACACACGCTTGTGACCCATGTAGGTCTGGTAAGCAATGTATTACTTTTAGGTACGGTGGTGTCTTTATGCTAGTGTCCACACACCTTGAGACATGGCATCTGTTTGATTTGGGACATAAGATAATTGGATTGGTTTTCAATTCACTCTCTTGAATTTGATTGGTTTTCACACTGACTCAAGAGTGGCTTGAATGCCAAATATAATTGATTGTAGCCCATGTCCATGGTACGTCTGTGTGGTGGCTCTTAACCACTTTAAGACCGGGCTTATTTTTCAAACTTGTTGATTACACGTTAAAATCCATTTTTTTTTTCTCTAGAAAAAAAAAAAAAAAAAACAACTTGGAACCCCCCAAAATACACACACACACAAAAAAATAAAAAATAAAAATGGTGTATTATACACACACATCACACACACAAATATAAATAAAAAGAAGATTTTAAAAATGTCGCTTTAAGCTCTATGGGCAGAAGTAATGTTTTGACTTCGCTTCCATCCTGCATTGGTATGGAGCCGGATGGGGGCCCCATCTTCTCACTCAGATCCGTACCGCAGAGGAGAGCGGACACAAATCACTGCTGATAAGTGATCTCACAGCAAATCCGCCACTTATCTGAAAGCGGACCGCCTGCTAAAGAAAAGGATACCGGGTTTATGGCAGCTAGCTGCTGCCATAACAACGCTACTCCTCTTCAAAGTGCTGATGTATGACAGTCCATAAGTGGTTAGAGCACTGACACCAGCCATAGTCCACTCCTTGTGAATCTCCCCCAAATTCTTTAATGGCATTTGCTTCGCAATCTCAAGGCTGCGGTTATCCCTGTTGCGTGTGCACTTTTTTTAACCACACTTTCCTTACACTCAACATTCCATTAATATGGTTGTATACAGCATCCCGACACAACCAGCTTTAGCAATGACCTTTTGCGATTTACCCTCCTTGAGGAGGGTGTCAATGGTCTTCCAGACAACTGTCAAGTCAGCAGTCCTCATGATTGCGTAACCTACTGAATCAGAGACCATTAAAATGTTTAGGAAACTTTTTTTTTTTTTTTACAGGCGTTTCGAGTTAAAATTAGCTAGTGTGATACCATAAGTCTACAATATTGACCTTTCACAATATTCAAATTTTGAGATACTGAATTTTGGGTTTTTACAGGCTGTACGCCATAATCGGATTAAAAAAGAAAGAAATGGTTGAATTATATCACTCTGTGTGTAATCAATCTACAGAACATTGGAGTTTCACTTTTTGAATTACTGAAATAAATGTTTTGACGATATTACATTTTTTTGAGATGCACCTGTATAGCTTGTTGTGATTATTTGTGATCGAGCAAAAGAAAAAAAGTAGTAATGTGGAATGGCTCCAACAGTAGAATGGCAGTGGGCATAACTTCAGGAAGGGCCGAGGCTTAAAAGTAAACCTAATGCTTTGCCCATCCTGGAAGATGGAACAGGTTCGCTTTAAATCCCCTACCTCCCCACAGCATTTTAGAGCTGCCAAGAATGCCTTTATGTCAGATAAGAGGAAGGGAAAGCCAAATATGGGAGGAGCATGCAACAGCACTGGGACAATTAACTTTGAGGAGTCCTTAGCCCTTTGCAACCTTAGGCTTCAGCAGTGGAGTGATAGGGGTGCGACAGGTTAGAAGCATAGCTCACACACATACTATAAATATGACCAGATACTACTCCTTTTAAAAGAGTTTTTTTTGTTACTTTCAAAACCAAATAATCCGATAGCATACAGTTTAGCAGAGCAGGAACATTTAATATTTGTAGTTTTGAGGTCTGAAGCAAAAAAAAAAAAAAAAAAAAAAAAACAAACAAAAAAAAAAAACACCACACACACACACACACACACACGACCCATGTGTCTATGACCCAAGTTCCACTTTTTTCACTGCCACGGGTCCTTCCTGTATGCAGAGCAGCTCAGTGCCATCAACCATTGTTATAATACAGGATTTATAACGTGCCAACAGTTTGCATAGAGCTTACATTATAAAGAAGCAGTACAGTTACAATTCAAAACACAAGGGCCCTGCTGAGAGCTTACAATCTAATATGGAGGGGAAGGCAAAACAAAAAATGTGCTAAATGTGAGGAATGTGCTGATGAGAGAATGAAAAGCTCCAACTGTTAGGTGAAAGCAGCATAGGCTTCCCTAAAAGATGAGCTTTTAGGGATTACCTAAAAGTGGACAGAGTAGGAGGCAGCTCCACGGATAGGGGGTAGAGAGATTTCCAGAGGATGGGAGAGGCTCGGAAAAAGTCTTGAGGATGAGCATAGCAGAAGGAGACAAGGGAGCTAGAGAGCAGGGGGTCTTAGGAGAGGAGAGGGTGGTTTGGGTGATATGTTGAGACAAGATTGGTGATGTAACTTGGGGCAGAGTTGCAAATGGCTTTTTATGTGGTTGTTAGTAAATTTAAAAAAGGTTGTTGGGCAAAAAGCCAGCGAGTCTGGCAGCAGCGTTCGTGTTTGACTGAAAGGGGGGTGGGGAAGAGCCTGTGTAGAGGTAAGCCTATGAGGAGGAAGTTGCAATAGCCAGAGAAAACTCTCACGTTAATGTGTTTGAGTGAATTTTGATAGGGCAGAAGAGCTGGCTTCATCCCATTCTGAGACTCCGACCACAGTTCTAAAACGTCTTCATCTGCACAAGGCATGTGGTGATTGTTAAGAATTAGATTTTAACGTAATGTAGTGTAGGCAATGCTATTATGCATACGTTTCCTCTCAGCCAAGGAAAACTAGTTCCAGATTGCTCAGTTTTACACAAGAGTGATTGAAAGCCCGAGTGCTTTCACACTACAGCAGTGCACTGGCAGGACGTCAGGGAAAAGTCCTGAAAGCAGCTTCTTTGGAGCGGTGCGTTTACCGATCCTCCACCGCTGCTCCCCATTGAAATCAATGGGGCAGCGCTGTAATACCGCTGGCAAAACGCCGCTCTTGCGGCGCATTGCTGGCGGTTTTAACCCTTTCTCGGCAGCTAGCGGGGGTAAAAGTGCCCCGTTAGCAGCTGAAATGCGCGCAAATCCGGCGGTAAAACGCTATGGGTGGTGTGGTGTGAAAGGGGTCTAAAGGCGCCAGTTTTAAAACAAAGTATTAAAAAAACGCAGATCTTGACGTTTGAGTACCTGTGCTGCCCATTACGGTCACAAGGGATGACAGCAATAACAGTAATAAAAAAAAAAAAAAATTATTTTGTTTTCTTATTCATACATCGTAATGGATTGTGGCATTAGCCACTGGCCGACCACTTACAATTGGTTTGGTGCAGGTTTATTTAGTAGACATTTGGTGAAAAAATTCTTACTGGACACAATAATCACTGTGCTTTGCTTTAAATAACTGGAAACTGAAAAAGCCAAGGAAGGGATTGTTTAGACGAGTGGTGTGGGGTTTACTGTTCCTCTGAAATTGCAATGACTTGCTTTTCAGCCCTGGTTCACATTGGAGTAATTTGGCATGCGACTTGATCTGTCAAATCGCATGGCAAATCGGTGGCAATTGCACTGTCTGAACTGGTGCGACGCCGCATTTGCGGCACCGCAGATTCCCAAAAGAGGTTTTACTACTTTTGGCGACTATGTGCGATTTTCATAGACATCTGTGGAGCAACCCACACAGATGTCTCTGAAATCCCCCCCGAAGTCAGGACTGACATGCGAATTCAGCTGAACTCATAGGATTTCATTACCGCTGTCAGCGTGAGCCTAGGCTCAGAGGAATTTGACAGGTGGCTAGGAGGAAATATTTTGCCTCCTCACTGCCTGTGTTAACCATTGCAAGCCCACAGCACCCCAAGAGTGCATTACACACTTGTTTGCCAGGAGAGATGGAGACTGCCGCCTTGTGAATATAGACTTATACAGCTATAGTAGAGGTTTTATTTTCCATACTAGTTTGTATGGTCAGGTATTGGCTACAACGCTTGACAGATTTTGTTGAAAAGGACAAAACAATTGCAAATTGACATCCAGTGGCTATATTGACACTTAGAACTCATTTACATTAGCTGCACACTCTGGATCACTTTTCAGAGGGAGCCAGAACACAGGCATTCAGCAGTCAATACTGCCACCTCCTGAATTCCTTTTCTTGCAACCAAATGGGGATTTTTGAATGCGAATACGGTTGCAGCTCAGCCCTATTCACTTGATTAGGTTTGGCAGTTATACTGCCTTCAAATATGACATCCTTCAGGATAACAGCTGCCGCGTGCCTCACGCCAATCGGTAGTGCGTCAGTCTGACAAACCTACACCGATCTGGGTAAAGAGCCTCCGGATCAGCCGTGTCCAATCACGGCTGATCACGATGTAAATAAGAGACGCTGATCGGCTTTTCCTCACTTGCGTCTGTCAGATACGAGTAGAGAGCCAATCGGCAACTCTCCTGACAGGGGCAGTCTGTGCTGATATTCAGCACAGCTAAACCCCCCCCCCCCCCCCCCCTCAGATGATTACACTGAACCACCAGGGACGCCATTAGGACCAACAGGGAAGGGGGTTAACATGTGGTTATGTATGTACCCCATGGCCATCCACGTGCAACTGATTTCCCAATCTGTACCCACAAATGGGCACCGATTGGCACCAGTATGTACTAAACAGTGATGCCCAGCAATGCCACCCATCAGTGTCAGTGCCGCCTACGAGTGCCACCTCATTGGTGCCCATCGAAGGAGAAAACATACTTATTTACAAACCTTTAACAGAAACAAAATAATCTTTTTTTTTTTCAAAGTTTTCAGTCGTTTTATTTGCGCAAAAAATAAAAAATGCAGGAGGTGATCAAATACCACCAAAAGAAAGCTCTATTTGTGGTAACAAAATGATAAAAATTGTTTAGGTACAGTGTCACATGACTGCACAATTGTCAAATTGCGACAGCACTGTAAGCTGAAAATTGGCTTGGGCACGAAGGTGTCCAAGTGCCTGGTATTGAAGTGGTTAAAGTGCTGCTAAACACTGTATGTAAACCTGACATTTTCTCTCAATTTAATTTATTCAGGAGAGGTTGTAAAAATGTCCCATGTGCATGAAGCCTAGACATCAAACCTGTTTAGTGTGTTGGAAGTGAATAATGACAGCTTATATGTTCTATGTTGAACATCTTTGCTGTGAATTTATCTCCATGGGAGAAGTGACCGGTAAATGGTAAACAACTGTGTGGGTGGAATAAGGATTTTCCTCTCATCCTCTGAACCTACATGTAGTTTCTGTTCCGCTAATGGCTTTTTACGATCATCATTTTAAAGCTCATACAACAAGAGGCTGGTGTGCACTTTTTAAAGCTTAAAGTGGTTTGGTACCTAAAAATGAAAGTTCATGTTATTAAAATCAACAGATAGCATACTTACCTAAACGAACCCTGAAAAAAAAAAATATTATTTACTTACCTTTTATTTCTGATGTTTCAGCTGACTTCCGGGTTGTCCTCCCGTGGGAGTAGGCGTGGCTATAGTCCTCGCAATGGTCCCTGGGAAATTTCCCAAGAATCCATGGGGGACAATGAAAGTTTTTCTTTCCTTGTCACTGCTCTCACTGAGCATGTGCAAGATGGAGCGGAGCATGCTGGGAGCCAGACGTCATCATATACCAGGAATTAAATGCCTGTGGGCTTCAGACGCCCACAGTTAAAATGGAAAATGCCAGAGCAGGTTTTTATAAGTCATCCTGAGGAAAAGATTTGTCGCGCCGGGGGTCAAATAAACGCCGGACGTGGATGCCAATCGAAGGTAGCACTCGCCCACCAGTGAGACAGGTAAGAAAAAAATAAAAAAAGAGCGGAATCCCGCTTTAATAATGTAGGCTGGAATCTTGTAAATTATATTGTCTAGAATATATGAAGCCTCTGATGATAGTAATGTTCATATTTCAGATGTAGGTGGCAAAGCTGGGTGTATGAAGGGATGAGCAGTACATTCTTACTCCATATGAAATTTTAAAAAAATTTGGTGGGAAAGAGCTACAAATATAATTATAGGAGATTAGAATTGGCCACTACAACAGATTTCTTTTTTTTTTCTTATATACTTAATATTAAAGCATGTGATTCAGAACGAAGTAAGATATATAAAAGGTGGAGCCCAGGTCTCAATCCCAGAGTTTGAGTTATGGCACTGCTTGGCCCTCCAGTTACTACAGGAGTGTGTATAAATGAGTGCTTTCGTTTTCCATGTGTCGAAGCAAAGAGTTACACAAGTATGATCTCAAAAAAGATGCAGAGGGAAATAAGGACGGGTGGCAGTGCCCGAGTTGTAAGGCTTGCCATAAGTTGAGATAGGGGCTGTGGTTGAAATCTGCACATGCTCCTATGGCCAGTGGCACAGTTGGAGGATGATGATCATTAGCAGATGTTGGAATGGTCCAACCAATAGGCCTCTCTCAAAGTCTGGGTTACTGAGGATGGAGAACACCGGGGAATGGGTTGTGGAAGATTGTATATCTGGAGGACCATTTGACGACCACTTGTAAGGAGGGGCCGCTTGTCTGGTGTAGTTTTCAGAGGTCTAGAAAAATTGTCTGGTATGTAGGTGCCAGAGCAGTTGCTCATACTGGCCCTCATGCAACTACATCCAACAGGATTGTTAATTGGACTATCCCGGTACTTGTAATCAAGAAATAGACAATTAAAAATATATAAAGTTTAATAGAGGCAAAAAAGTTACAGACAAAACAATATATAGTGTAGACCAAAATTGATGAACTACTAGCGGGTTACCCCAATAAGTTTCAAATGAAAAAGAGTATACACAATTCCCTTAACTAGTTTCACGGATGAAGCGGTCTTTCAGGAGGATAATCTATAAAACAGATAATACATTTGAATGGAAGCCTAAATGAAAAAGCAAAAAAAAAAAAACAAAAAAAAAAAAACACACACACACACACACACACATAACATAATTGTAACTAAAATGAGCCCTTTATAGTACAAAGAGAGCAAATAATCACTACTGTAAATATTACTCACTCACTCTGTTCTACAGTTAAAAAAATAAAAAAAGGAACCCCTTACAGTAGTGATCATCTGCTTTTTTATACTATAAAGGGACAATTTTCCTTTTTTTAACCCCATTATGTTACTAAACGCCTTAGACCTGGTTCACATCTATGTGTTTATTGGTGCTTTTTGCAGAAATGAAACCATGTAAATGAACTGTAGTGAAGAAGAAGAAGGTGAAGGAGAAGGAGAAGGTGAAGGAGAAGGTGAAGGAGAAGGAGAAGGAGAAGGAGAAGGTGAAGGAGAAGGAGAAGGAGAAGGAGAAGGAGAAGGAGAAGGAGAAGGAGAAGGTGAAGGTGAAGGTGAAGGTGAAGGAGAAGGAGAAGGAGAAGGAGAAGGAGAAGGAGAAGGAGAAGGAGAAGGAGAAGGAGAAGGAGAAGGAGAAGGAGAAGGAGAAGGTGAAGGTGAAGGTGAAGGTGAAGGAGAAGGAGAAGGAGAAGGAGAAGGAGAAGGAGAAGGAGAAGGAGAAGGAGAAGGAGAAGGAGAAGGAGAAGGAGAAGGAGAAGGAGAAGGAGAAGGAGAAGGAGAAGAAGAAGAAGAAGAAGAAGAAGAAGAAGGCACAGCAAAAAGCACTGCAGAAACAGATCAAAAGCAAACTGCATAGGTGTGTACCGAGCCTTATGCTGGCCACACAGATCAATTTTTTGTACATTCGCTGAATTAAAGAATTTTGTTTGAAATTTTCGCTTATTTTTAACATTCTGTTTTTAAAAGGAATGTATTTTCTGAACGAAAACCACATACACTGTCTGAAAATTTCTTTGACTAAGAAGTTTTCTATTTCCAAATTTTCCTGTCACTGTGGTTGAAAATGAACGTCAATTTGACCTTTTTTTTTTTAAAGGTTATTAACCGATTAATCCAAAACACTAAATCGGCCAACTAATCTATTATGAAAATCGTTAGTTGCAGCCCTACAATACATACACACAACCAGGTGTGACCAGGTGACACGGACATCCCATAATTTCCAAGATGGGAAAGCTCAATGCTTGTGTACAAAGAGGGCAATTGAATCATGCTCATCAACAAGCAAAAAGGTAACTCGGCTCCTGGCTGTCCTATGAATGGATACAAAACAATAGCCTTGTCTTTCTTCTTAGTCAGAATGTTTAAATCTGTGTTCACAAGAACTATGTATTAAGCCACAGGACTAAGACCCCTTTTACACTGACACCTGGCCGTTGGCGCTAAAACCCTGCTGGTTTTTGCAGCATTTTTTTTTTTTACCAAAAAAATAAAATAAAAAAACCACAACACTACACGTCCCGCAAGCACACTGCCCCAGTGTGAAAACACACACTGCACTGAATGGGAGGCAGTTGTGGAGTGTCAAATATGGTGACGGGAGAGGATGTTCTGTAACTGAGCTTCTGGAGTTCAGCCTAAATCTCCTGCTTTTACCCAGTGTGGGGGCTCTATTTGGACTGTGAATCGTCCAGGGTATACAGCAGAGGCCCTGGGTCATGACCAGGGGCAGATCCCACTGCTCAGACTGGAGGGACAGCCGCCATTACTGCGCACATGCCCACACAGACGGAGTACTCAGCTTCTCCCCCTGCCGCGAACTTAACGGCTGCTATGCAGACCATTGCCACTGGCTAAACAGTGCTAATGGACAAAAGCGATCACCTGCCAACTAATGTTCATTAGAGAATGCCAAGAACTGAAAAAGGCGTAATAACCTGCGAGAATTATAGGTCTCCCTGAAGACGTGAAATGTATTGACCCTACAGCCTTTACATCTCCTCACCTTGCTGCTACCCAATGCCTGGCTGCTTCACCCCCTTTACCGTGAAAAGAGCACATCGTATGTCTGCCTCTAGGAGCCCTCAGGGCTCTCTACCCTGCACATTGAAATGCAGCAGTTTGCATATGAAAGGATAGAGACTTGGTGTTACGTGAGGCCAGGGACCTGGCAGAGCTCTGCTATGAAAACGCCAAACGCACATTTCCTGACTACTTCAGAGGCAACGCAAATCATTTGATGCCATGAGAGCCAAGCTTCGTGCCAAAGGGCTTAAATACAGCATGTCATTTCTAGCCAGATTGCACATTGAAGACTGAGAAGCAGCCAATTTCTTTATGTCCCCTGAGAAGCAGTCACCCTGCATAGAGAAGGTCCAGTTGCAGCGATATCCAATTTTTCTCTTGCTGATACTCTTTCCTGGGCTCCAGGGCTTGTCTACGTGCCTACTTACAGTGCTTGCATCCTTGCAGAGTCTGTTGTCTATGCCTGCCTACCAACATGTGCATATCCTGAAGATGTATTGCAGGGATGGGATACAAAAAGGTCCTCCAGTTAGTACATTAAACCAAGTCTCGGAAGGGGGTGCTTCTAGGGTTTGGGATATAACTACTCTGCCCAGGGGGATCTCTGATCATGCGCCTATCTCCCCACAGCTTAGTGATATGATCTAATTTTGGAATTTGAAGTTTCCATTCCTATTACTTGGGATGCATTTAAGGCCTGTATGAGGGGTAGCCTCCAGGACCACATTGGGAGGGTGCGTAGGGTCATGGCCTTGGAGACCACATATACTAGAGCTTGTGAACCCCTGGTGTATACCTCTCTTCAAGCAGCCTTGAGGGATGTCTCCCTTATTCGCATTTCCACTACAGAAATTAATTTATTGCATCAGAGTCAGAGGATCTTTGAATGGGGGTAGAGGATTGGTCACTTTTGGCCTGGTTGTCATGGGAGTATTCCTCCCCGTGTCCATTTCCCGCATTCAAGTTTCCACGGGGGAAATTTTAGGTGACCCAATACAGATTAATGCCGGTTTACCTAATACTACCAGGAGCTCTATAGCTCTCGGGTGTTGTACACAGAAGGGGAAATGCCCACACTTGGACTCTGCCCTGTCTTACGGATTTGGCAAGGTAGAAGTTAGACAGACAGTCACCTTACCCTTTAAGGGATCTAACTGGCGGTAAAGTCTTTGCAAGCAGGAAAATCCCTGGGCCCAGATGGGTTTCCAGCAGAATTCTTTAAACATTATGCTGAAGATCTGCTTCCCACATACCATGAAATACTTTTAAAAGCCTTGGAGGGTGCCCCTTGCCCAAGTCTATGTCCAAAGCAGTGGTGGTGGTCCTCCTCAAGCCTTGCAAGGATACTGAATTGTATTCCTCTTACCAGCCAATATCCCTCCTGAATGTAGTTTTTAAAATTCTTGCTAAAGTTCTGGCTGGCTGCTTGAACTCCAATTACTGCCTTAATACACCCTAACCAGTTCGGGTATACGCCAAGCAGAGGGACCAACATAAATATACACAGGCTTCTGACGAATGTGGACAGGGCAACAGAGGACAGCACTTGGGCAGTGGTCTCACTGGATGAGGTGAAAGCATTTGAAAATCGGAGGAGTAGACCTACCTCTGAGCTGTCCTCCAAAAACGTGGGTTTAGACATGTTTTTATCAAGTAGCTACGTTTACTGTATGCTTCTCCTAGGGCGCATACAAACAAACAACTCTTTCCCATTGGGCAGAGGCACCAGGCAGGGGTGTTCGCTCTCCCCGGGGGTCTTTTGCACTAGCTGTGGAACCCTTGGCATCATGGATACAAACTGCGTCTGTGGTTAAGGGGATCCGAGTGGGAGTGGTGGAGGAGAAAATATCCTTGTATGCAGAGGACACCTCCTGTTTAACCGCTTGCCAACCGACTCACGCCGATATACGTCGGCAGAAGGGCTCAGGCTTGTACAGGCAAACTAACATACTTGTACGTTGCCCTTTAAGAGGTGGTCTGCAGGCGCGCGCGACAAGCACTGACTATCGTCGCAGGGATACCCGTGATAGTTTAATGGAGAGGAAGAAACGTTCTGCCTAGTGACAGCGTCCCTGATCTCTGCTCCCTGTGATAGTGAGCAGAGATCTGTGACGTGCCACATGTAGCTGCGCCCCCCACAGTTAGATAACCCCGTGACCACCACTTGTCCCTGGATGGCTACATACAGCTGTCGGGAGCCATGGCCGTCACCCAGATTGGACTTTAGAAATGTTCTGTACTTGCTGAAAATATTCTTGAAGGGGACCTGTAAACCACAAAATATGGGAATTGCTATAGTTGCATTATTTTTGAACGAGCATGCACAGAGCATGTTCCGTTATTCAGTCACTGACCCGGAATAATTAGGCATTCAGTGAAAAGTCAGGACACCTGTGAAACAGTAACGCAAGGATAACCGATCCAGACTCCCATTTTTCTACTTTAGGTTCCTAATTTTCATGAAAGAAAAGCATAACTTTTTCCCAATCAACAATTAATGCATTTTATATAGTTGAAATGTCACTAGCTTACAGCAGCAATAACAGTTGTGTATTGTTTTAGCATGAAAGCACTACGCCAAGAGCCAGCAAAAAGACAGAAGCTCATGTGTGCAGCAGGTGACTGTCACCCCTGTGGTGACATAACTTGCTGAAAAATGGAAAAGTAAGCAACAATGTCAGATATTCATTGCATAGGTAGGGGATGAACCATCTGGAATGCCAAAAGAGCACACAGAGGAGAAGTTATTTCCAGCTTACACTTTGAGTCATTTTACAACCCCAATTCCAAAATAGTTGAAAAGCTATGTAAAATTTAAATAAAAAAAATTGAATGTAATGATTTGCAAATCTCAAACCTATGTTTTATTCTCTATAGAAAACAAAATTTAAAATGAGAAAAATGCACAATTGGGGGACGTGGTCTGCCAGCGCCAAAGATGGACGCTTAGACCAAGAGTGCAGCAGCCCAGGGAGAACATAAATCACTACAGCGTAATAGTAATAATAAAATTATCCTCGCACCACAATGTTTCAAATAAAGAAAAGTAAAGCACAATAAAAATGTGAAAGTATGGCTGTAGCAAAACACCGAAAGGGGTTCAAACCCTCCCCTAAATCGATAAATTGTATATATGGTGAATGGTGTTGCGCTCCACTAAAAGTACAGATAAATAAATAAAATAGATAAATTTGGATATAACTATCAATATACATACAATGTGCAAATAATTATCCAATAACTGTCATCTTATTCAATAGTAAGTAAATGCTCTTTCAGAAACTTATTTTGATTCTAAACGCATGCAAGCTATCATAAAAAACTTCTTCCACAAAAGTGCATCTAGTGACAAGAAGCAATTAAGTGCATTCAGTGCCAAAAATGTTTAACATATAATCAAAAAAAAAATAAAAATAATATTATATATATATAAAAAAGATGTAAAACAATCCATAGTGCATAAAAGTGTAAAACTCAAAAATAAAGTAAAAGATTCTGAAAAAAAAGCCAAATAATGAATATAATGAATAGTTCAATGTCCAATAAGATGCAATAGTGTAGTAATAGTAATAGTGACAGTATTTCTATATGAAAAAGCTCTCAGTCCATAAGACGTGTATTTTATATATCCACTCTGTGTCAAACGTATGATGACTTTGTGCGTAAACAGTAACTCCACCGGTGATCACGTGAATAGGTGTCCACACACTAGGTGCAATGGCTACCTTACCTTACTGCTGTAAGGTAAACAGCAGATATTCCTTTTACCAAACAGATGGTATAGGCAGTATGGGTGGTCCCCTCTAGGTCCTCAGCCCCAAGCCAATATTCACATCCATAGGATAAAAAAAAAAAAAAAAAAAAAAAAAAAAAAAAAAAAAAAGGAGCTCCAATAGTGAAGTATGTACTAAAATCAAACTTTATTCTAAAAAGGACATAGTCCTGGGTACTCACATTTAAAATAAAGCATATAGGCAAACTATAAACAAGGTAGCAGCATCAAACGAACGGAACACACGTTCGTACTACGGACGTCACTTCCTGTATCCTCCTAGTCCAATCCTATGCGTATCGTCACTTGGACATGTGACTTCATCAGGGAATAGACTATAGGAGGAAAGCTGACCCTTAAATACCGGGTGCGGATCACGGCCATTTTCTTGTAGTCCACTGGATACACCTCAACATTGTTTAACTAATGGCACTTCCTCCCCACACTAACATCTGACCAGCTGTCCCAACTGAACACTCCCATCATGGAACAAGAAATCATGTCAACCATGCAATCCCTCACACAGGTAAATCCCCTGGCCCAGACGGACGTACAGGAGAATATTATAAACAATTTGCCCAACAGCTAGCACCACATAACAGAACTGCCTAATCATGCAGCCCTAATATCACAAGTCCCTACAGGCAATCATTGTTACCCTTCCCAAACCAGGTAAAGAACCGGCATCCCCTGGTAATTTCCACCCAATATCACGACTAAACTTAGATTTGAAAATCTATGCAAAGTCAAATCGCCACACTACTCCTCAAAATTATGCCCACACTACTCCATAGTGATCAAACCGGCTTCACAACCGGTAGGAATGCATCTGATGCCACTAGAAGACTGATTCACATCTTACACCACGCCGGCTCCAGCGGAACGTCTTCTCTGCTCCTATCTCTGGACGCAGAGAAGGTGTTCGATCGGATACACTGGACATACGTAACACCAAGTACTCCAAAAGTTTGTATTCCAAGGCCACATATTGAACGCCATTCTAGCACTCTACACTAATCCCTCGGCCAGAGTATACTCCGATAATATGCTTTCTAAACCATTTGCCATAAACAATGGAACAAGACAGGGGTGCCCACCATCACCCACGATCTTCAACCTGTTGATAGAACCACTGGCAGACCATATTAAACAAAACCCACGAATTACAGGCTTCGAGGTAGGACATAGGATTCACGAGATTAGTTTATTTGCAGACAACGTGAGCCTCATGTTATCCAAACCATCATCATCCCTAGTGGAAGTACAAAATACACTCCAATGGTTTAATAAAATCTCCTATTATAAGGTCAATGAAACTAAATCGTACATCCTAGACCTAGGAGTCAACACCACCACCAGAAACCTACTTCTAAAACGCAGACACTATTCACCTGGACGGAATCGGATATAACTAGGAATCCAACTAACGAAGTCCACTAATAACCTTTTTAAACAAAAAACTTTAAACCATTTCTTAATAAACTCCAAAAAGACACCCAACAACTAAACCATCGTGGTCAGGTAGACTAGCAGCTTTCAAAATGATCCATTTACCCCAACTACTATATTTGTTCTGCACCATTCCCATCCCTATTCCAAAGCAATACTTTACCTCCCTACAAACAATACTCAACAAGCTAATATGGAAAGGCAAGAAATCCAGATGTGCAAAAGATACACTCACGAAACATAAAAATGCGTGAGGAACCGGGTCTATTGACTTTGTAGACTACTACTGGGCACCCATCCTAACCCAACTACAGGATTGGTTCAGACACCAGAGACCCTATGGGGACAACTAGAAAAGGCAACATTAAAAACATAGTGACTTACGTACCTGGCTACTGGGCACACCCATACCCAAGTCACTACCTCCCACAATCAGAGCCTCCACCCTAGCCTGGACAAGAAGAAGAAGAAAAAAAAAAAAAAAAAATAATAAAAAAAAAAAAAAAATATATAAAAAAACTCATCAACCTCACAAACACTACAACCCAACACCTTTTCCCCTCCCATCCCAATAGATGTCGTCCAACATTGTACAATAGACACAACGCTAAAACACTGGAAATTACAAGGCATAAAACACATGCAAGACTTATTTGACGGTCCAGTCATGTTATTCTCACAACTTCAAAAGACAGACATAAAATCTACGAAACACAGAGGCCTTCACATACGCCCGATGCAAGCATTGCCTAGCAACAATGACAACTCCAATCTACACGCTTCCCCATAACATCTGGGCTCACCTGACTAACTCAACCCCTAATCCAAGGGTACCACACATTTTTAATTCCTTTCACCATAAGCAAACGTTTACCAAGACTAAACCCCACAGACACTGGGACACAGACCTCTCCCACAATGTCTCCGATAGCGCGTAGGGCTATTTGCCATTGCTTATCTACAAAGCCACCAATAATAATTCGGCACTCTGGGAACTCACACAGAGAAAAAAAAAAAAAAAAAAAAAAAAAAAAAACTCACTGCGATGGTATCTCACACCTACTAAATTGGCATCATTCAACAACAAAGTGTCAGACAGCTGCTGGAGATGTAACTTAGCCAAAGGAGACCTACTCAATGTCCTATGGTCATGTACCTCTTTACAAAAATAATGGAGGACTATCTGCCACATACTCTCAGACATCACACACAGCAAGATTCCTCCCACACCGGCATTAGCACTACTCAACCTGACAAAACTATCCCAAACCCAATGAGAAAGGTGATAAACAAATGTCCTACTAGCATCCAGACTGAGCCTGACCAGAGTCTGGAAATCCAGATACCTACTATAGAGAACACCTTAGAGATGGTCAATCTACAAGCTTATGTTCACCTCCAGTAAAGGTTTAGAAGGGAAGGCACAAACAGAATGGTCCCCCCGGTCCCGGTGGACCAGAGCAGCGACATTCCCAACATCCAAACACACTGGATAGTAACCCATAAGCACAAACCTACACCTGGTATACCTTTTATACTCAATGTTTTGTTTTATTTTGGTTAAAGAACTTCAATCTTGGAAAACCATTTGAATCTCTGAAAATGGATTACTTGTAACTATAACATACTTCAACAGTCTAGTGTATTCATTTTGTTAAACCTTAAAACTAATAAAGACCTATTGAATGAGAAAAATGTACAATTAAAGCGGAGGTCCACCCTAAAATGGACCTCCGCTCATCGGAATCCCCCCCCCCCCTCCGGCGCCACAATCGGCACCTTTCAGGGGGGAGGGGGGGTGCAGTTACCTGGATAATCCAGGTAACTGCACCCACTTCCGGGCTAGCTCTCTGCGGAACGGGGCGTACGTTACGCCCCATTCCGCAAGCGCCCGCCCCCTTCAGCAAGTGCCCCGCTGCCTGCTGGGAAACACACAGCTCCCAGAGGCAGCGGGGACCGTCCGGATTGCGCCACGCGGCTCGCGCATGCGCAGTAGGGAACCGGGAAATGAAGCCGAAAGGCTCCATTTCCTGATTCCCATACCCAAGATGGCGGCGGGACCCGGCAGCCGAGCGAGCGATCGGCTTCGGGTGCCGACATCGCGGGCGCGCTGGACAGGTAAGTGTCACTATTTAAAAGTCAGCAGCTGCAGTATTTGTAGCTGCTGGCTTTTAAAAAAAAAAAAAAAAAAAAAAAAAAAAAAATAAAAAAAAACGCGGAGTCCCGGTGGACTCCCGCTTTAAGAAAAAATAAGGCAATTTTGAAATTGATGGCAGCAACACATCCCCAAAAAGTTAGGACAGGGCAACAAAAAGCTGGCAAGTGGTACTAGCAAGGAAGAGCTGGAAAAATAATTTTGCTAAACTAATTACATTACAAGTGAATCTCAAAATATAAATATCAAAAAGGTAATTTTAGTAATTCAATTAAAAAGTGAACTCATTATAGAGGTGTTGTACAGTGATATATTGCAAACATTTTTCTTTATTTTGAGGCTTATGGCTTAGTTAGTGAAAACCCAAAATTCAGTATCTCAGAAAATTAGATAAGACCAATATATATGAAAAAATAAAATACAGAGATTTTGGTTTACTGAAAAGTATGTCCATATACAGTATAGTATACACTCAATACTGGGTTGGGGCTCCTTTTGCATGAATTACTGCATCAATGCGGCATGGCATGGAGGCGGTCACCCTGTGGCACTGCTGAGACGTTATGGATGCCCAGGTGGTTTTAATAGTGGCCTTCAGCTAGTCTGCATGGTTGGGTCTGGTGTCTCATCTTCCTCTTGACAATACCCCACAGATTCTCTATCAGATTTCGGTCAGGCGCGTTAGCTGGCCAAACACAGCGATACCATGATCATCAAACCAGGTATTGGTACTTTTTTTTTTTTGCAAATATAAGTTTTATTCATAAAGTTTTCACACATACAGGGTAAAGCCCTGAAACAAGAAAGTACAACTTAAACCATGAAGGTCGCAGCCTCCTGAATGTGCATAACAGTAACAGATAGTACGACTAAAAGCCACTCATTTCACCATGAATAGTAAGTCGACCCCACTAACAGCCGTCCCCTAGCTGAATCTGGCCAGGGGGGCAAAGGATAAACCAAGTCCAGACAATACCGCCGGGTCTGCACCCGTGGTCATAGGTCGAATTCGTCGTAAGCCGGCCTTGAGGTCGTATTGGTAAAAAAAAAAAAAAGGGAGGAAGTAAGTGCGCAACCAAGAGAAAGAGAAACGGTGAGGGGGGAGGAAGGGGGGGGGAGGAAAATAGGGGGGGGAAATGCGGGTGAGGGAAGGAGGGACGGGGAACAGGACAGGGGAGGGGAGTGGTGGTGTTCTGGTGAGCCCCTCTTGGGCTCTTATAAGCACCTATTTGCCAAACAGGGTCTTGCCTTCTGTCGAGTACACAAACGTATTCCAGAGTGACCAAGTCCTACTATAAACCTCCTGTCGATCTTGAGCAGTCATTATAAGATCTTCCATTTTGTTAATCTCCTCCACTCTCCGCAGCCACATTGCCACCGTAGGGGGAGTTTGTTGCTTCCAAAGCAGGGGTATACACGATTTGGCTGCATTGGTGAGATGGCGCAATATCGACCGCGCATATTTCCTAGGGGGCAGGGTTGACATGTATTGGTACTTTTGGCAGTGTGAGCAGGTGCCAAGAGAAATTAAATTAGCATCTCCATAAAGCTGGTCAGAGGGAAGCATGAAGTGCTCTAGAATTTCCTGGTAGAGAGCTGTGCTGACTTTGAACTTGATAAAGCATTGTAGACCAACGCCAGCAGATGACATGGCTCCCCAAATCACCGACTGGAAAATGTAGCATTTCATTTGGAAATCAAGGTCCCAGAGTCTATAGGAAGAGTGGAAAGGCGCAGACTCCAAGTTGTAGGAGGTCCAGTGTGAAGTTTCCAGTTAGGGATCCTCATTTGGAGATCGTACATAGGGAATGTTGCGGTTATTGTGACACCAGGAAGGGAGCCTTTTGGAGGTTGGCTTTTTGAAGTTTTCTGCCACGGTTGAAGATTTAACATTGTGACCATATCAGCATTTGAAAGCTGAAGCTACCATGCTAAACAAATTGGACTGTGTCTTTTCTTATACTTTGGTCCTGAGTGTTTATCATGGTTCACAATTACACATATATGACTATTGAGGAAACTGTTCACCTTGTTCTAGGGGCTGTTTACGGGTGTATACAGAGTTTGCAGTTTCATATTTTGTTACACGTCTTAAAACGATAAAAAAGACATTATGCATTTAAAATTTTAATTTTTATACATCACTGTGTCAGATATTATTCCAATAGGTTTCAGCAAAAATCCCATTACTCTATTTCTCCAAGTTTCAAGTCATTGATGATTTGAGTCCTGTCATCTGCTGGTGTTGGTCCACTGTTTTATCAAGTCCAAAGTCAGCACAGCTCTCTACCAGGAAATTCTAGAGCACTTCATGCTTCCCTCTGACCAGCTTTATGGAGATGCTAATTTCATTTTTTTAGCAGGACTTGGCACCTGCCCACACTGACAAAAGTACCAATTCCTTGTTTTGACGATTATGGCATCACTGTGCTTGATTAGCCAGCAAACTCGCCTGACCTAAAGCCCATAGAGAATCTGTGGGGCATTGTCAAGAGGAGAGACACCAGACCCAACAATGCAAACAAGCTTAAGGCTGCTAGAAAAAGCAACCTGGGCTTCCACCTCAGCAGTGCCACAGGCCAATCACCTTCATGCCATATTGATGCAGTAATTCATGCAAAAGCAGCCCCGACCAACTATTTTCATATTACTGGGTTTAATAACCATTTAAGGCCTGGACAGCGAGCCCTGCTATACTGTACATGGACATACTTTTCAGTAAGCCAACATTTTTGTGTTCCTTAAAAATCTTTTGTTATATAGTCTAATCTTCTGCGCTACTGAATTCTTGAAATATCACTGTGTAAACGCATCTATATAAAATACACGAGTTTCATTTTTGCATTTCATTACTAAAAATTCAACTTTTTGATATTATAATTTTATAGGCTGCACCTATGGCAACAGGTCAGTAACATGTTTGGGTAAAAAAAAAAAAAAAAAAAAAGGGGAGCAAGAGCGTCAGTGTCTCAGAAGTAAAGATAGGTAGAGGTTCGCCAATTTGTGAAAAGCTGCAAATAAAATTTGTGGAACAATTTCAGAATAATGTTCCTCAACGTAAAATTGCAAAGACTTTATATCATCTACAGCAGGGGTAGGCAACCTCGGCCCGCTAGCTGTTTTGAAACTACAAGTCCCACGAGACATTGCAAGATCCTGACAATAAACAGGCATGACGGGATTTTTTGTTTCACGACAGCTGGAGTGCCGAGGTGGCCTACCCCGATCTACAGTACATATCAAAAAGATTCAGGAGAATCTTGAGAAATCTGTGCACAAAGGGACAAGGCCAAAATGCAATTATGCCCCTGATCTGAGGCACTGCATTAAAAACAGGAATCATTCTGTAATGGACATCACTGCATGGGCTTGGAAATATTTGCAAAAATCACTGTCCATGAAATGTTTGCTTTGCCATCTAAAAATGCAAGTTAAAGTGGCGTTGCACACTGAAATTATTTTTTTTTTACATAATCACAGACCTTTAATCCTATAAACAAACATTTGAGGGGGAAATTTTTTTATACTTGGCAGAAATGCCCTATTGCTATGTAGTTCCTAATCTGCCACTTCCTGGTCCACAGCGCTCCTCATCACTTCCTCCCTCACCTGTGCTCCTGGGAAATGAGAGTCATAATTTCCCAGGAGTCTGGTTATTACTGTGATCAAAAAACACATTTCCTGACAGGAAATTACGCGATTTAAGGTGGTTACCATAACAGGGCGGGAAATTCCTCCATTGCTGCCCACTAGGGCAACTTTAAAAACAAAATTGGCACTACGAACACTGGAGAATGGCGCATGTTACCCCAGCATGCACCTCACCATCGCTAATCCTGGAAGAGGTATCGATTGGGCTTCACATGCCCACAATCATGGCAACGGCCAGAAGAGGCTTTAATAAGTTAGGAGTATAAAATATATTAGCAACATCCACGAGCAAACATATAAAGTTATTATTTATGATAATGCATTATGCTCAGATACATGGGGGGAAAATACATATACATATATATACACATATATACACATATATACATATATACACACGAGCCACAAACGCTGCCGTCTTCTCTGGGCCAAAGCTCACTCAAAATGAGCTGTTTTGTAAAAGGGAAACCTGTTCTGTGGTCACACACAGAAACCATGTGTACCGCAGAGAGGGACCTTCTGGTTTGTTATCGGCACTCGGTTCAAAAGCTTGCATTCTCTGATGGCATGGGGGTGCATTCGTGTGTATAGAATGGGCAGCTTGTGCATCTAGAAAGGCACCAAATGCTAAAAAAAAAATATATATCCAGGTTTTAGAGCAGCATATGCTCAGGCAAATATGGGACAACATTCCTCTGCCAAAACTCCAGCAATTGGTCTCAGTTCGCAACTGGTCTCCTCAGTTCCCAGACATTTACAGAGTGTTAAAAGAGGTTATGTTACACTGTGGTAACATATGCCCAACCTTTTTGGAATTGCCATTCTACTCCGACAGCTTTTTGTTGCCCTATCCCAACTGAGATGGGTTACTGCCGTCAATTTCAAAATTACCTTTTTTTTTTTTTTTTTTTTTTTTTTTTTTTAAGAAATAAAATAAGGTACATTGACTAAATTTTCAGTTTAAATATTTGAATTTTCTTTTTATTCACAATAGAAAACCTTATGTTTACTAGGATTTGCAAACCACTGCATTCTGTTTATGTAGATTTTACACAGCATCACAGCTTTTTTTGAATTGGGGGTTGTAAGATTGACGTACAGCTCACATCCAGGACAAAGGCTGTACATGGGACCTGCCCAATCAATGAATCCAAAGGGTGGGCAACAAGGCAAACAGAGCCATCCCAAAACGAAAAAGAAGGGTCGAAGACCCGGTCTCAAAGTGCCACTGAAAGAACCTTTTGGCCGAAAGCTGCATCTGCAGAGGCCTGTACGTCTATTGTGTAGAAACTGGGGAAGGTGTTTAACCCCTTCCCGACCAGCCGATGCAGTTATACTGTGGCAGGTTGGTTCCCCTGCGCAAGCTGTCGTAGCTATATGGGGTACGGATTGCAGGCACGCTCTGCACAGCGAGGGTGCCGGCCACGAGTGATCGTGAGCATGAGAGACAGAACAGGGACGAGCTTGCGTAAACACACACTTCCCTGTTCTGAGAGGATTGCCAGATTGCGTGTTCCTATTAGCTAGGAACCACGGTCTCTCTTCAAGTCAGTCTACTCCCCCTTCAGTTAGAATCACCTCCCAGGGAACAGTGTTAACCCCTTCACTGCCAGTAACATTTTTACATTAACCAACGCATTTTTATAGCAAAAATCGCTGTATTAATGCCAATGGGTCCAAAATTGTCCGCCATAATGACGCAGTCTCAAAATAAAAATATAATTTTTTCGCAGTTCGCCACCATTAATAGCCACAAAAAAAAAAAAAAAAATTTAATAATCGCTATAAATCTATTTTGTAGACGCTATAACTTGTGCGCAAACCAATCAATATACACTTATTGCAATTTTTTTTACCAAAAATATGAATTCAGCCTAAACTGAGGAAACAAATTTTTGTTTTTGGAGGATATTATAGCAAAAAGTAAAAAATTCATTTTTTTTTTTTAATCGTTTTTTGTTTATTCAGAGGCGATCAAATACGGCCAAAAGAAAGCTCTATTTGTGAAAAAAAAAAAAAAAAAAAAAAAAAGTTAATTTTGTTTGGGTGCAACTTCGCACGACCGCACAATTGTCAGTTAAAGCGACGCGGTGCCAAATCGCAAAAAGTGCTCTGGTCAGGAAGGGGGTAAATTATTCCGGAGCTGAAACGGTTAAGCGTTTTTTTTTGTTAAAAAAAAAAAAAAAACAGTTTCCTTTAAAAATGTTATACAGCACAGTGCTTGAGCCATTTGGCTCCACCGTATCACAAAAAACCTGCCTGATTCTGCCTGGCTATACCCTCCCCTCTGTACACCGACCATGATATATCATGAAAGAATTTACCCCCTTCCTGACTGAATTTTGCGATTCGGCACTGCGTCATTTCAACTGACAATTGCACGACTGTGCGATGTTGTACCCAAACAAGATTGATGTCTTTTCCCTCCCCCCATAGAGCTTTCTTTTGTTAGTATTTGATCACCTCTGCGGTTTTTATAAAAAAATAAAGCACCAAGCGTATATTGATTGGTTTGCGCAAAAGTGTCTACAAAATAGGGGATAGTTCTATGGCATTTTTATCTTTTTTTTTTTTTTTAACTAGTAATTGCGGCGACGACGACTGTGTAGGAGAGATGAGAGATCGCTGTTCATACTCTGTATGAACAGACGCTCTATCTTTTATCCCCTCAGAGAACTGGTTTACACAGATTCTTGAGCCATAGGCTTTTGAGGGAGAATTTTTCCAAACACTCTAAAAAAGGAAGAGCTAAAGACTGCTGCTGCAAAACTCATTCTACAGTGA
Source organism: Lithobates pipiens (assembly GCF_037356315.1). NCBI lineage: Eukaryota > Metazoa > Chordata > Amphibia > Anura > Ranidae > Lithobates > Lithobates pipiens. Next base: position 7,718,510 of record NW_027507790.1, read on the forward strand.
ACGCTACTGATGTTTTTGGTGCAGCAGAGGCAGTGTTAGCCAAATATAGATTTGAGAGATCTCAGAATTTATGGTAGGATCACCAAGTATTCTTTACTTGGAGTGTTTTTTTTAAGGGGATGATAAACCATTGAGAAATGCACATATACACTGCAGAAATTTTCCTTGAACCCCGTTTCAGTGACTAAAAATAAATACATTGACAAGATACAAGGGCTAATTATTATTATACAGGATTTATTTAGCGCCAACAGTTTGCGCAGCCCTTTACAATATAAAAAGGAGACAATACAATCAATACAAGGGTTAGGAGGGCCTGCTCCTGCAAGCTTACAATCTAATAACTCACCACCAATGAATAAAAGTAAAAGTCGCAACACACTAGTACCTCAGAGAACCATATAATGAAATTCATAAAAGTCCAGCAATGGGTATAAGATTATGATGGATAATGGGTCTGAATCAGGGCTGCCACTAAAATTTACCAGAAGTCAGAAATCCAGTAGAGCTGAGAAAGACAAGAAGAGGGGCGCCTCCGAATAAATAGTATACACTTTAATAAAAAAAAAAAAAAAAAAAAAAAACGCAATATCAACCGACACCACATGTCCGTTCTTCAACTTGCAAGTGGTGATCAGGGAGGACAAACAAGGAAGAGCAGCGCTGAGCGCCACGGCTTTGACAGCTCATCACCTTCATACCTTCTCCTGGATATCTGATGTCCCAGCATGACTCCACTATACTAGTGTGACGTGGACCTCATCGTGACCCGATCATCCACTCTGACCCTGCTCCTGGATGGCACCTAGCTCACCTATGTGTAACATTGCTTCCTTTCATGCGAGTCGATTTTGTTTTTATTTAAAAGTGTATACCATTTATTCAGAGGCGCCCCTCTCCTTGTCTTAATAAATCACCAACTGGCACTCAGACAACACACAAAAAAGTTTTAAATACTCCTCACTATCCAAAACCATGACATGTTTTGGCTAATTATACTTTAATACATAGATCCTAATTAAAAAGTTTTTTTTCTGACAATGTGCAATATAAATATTAGCCGCTAACCAAATGAGAATTTTAGATTTTAAATGCCCTTCCTGTCGTGTACATGTAAAAGGAGAAGTCCAGCCCAACAATAAAATCACTACAGCTATAGACATCTATGACCCAACACTAACCTATCTAACCCTGTAAAGAAGAAATCAGGATATATATTTTCTGAAGCCAATCCGACCTGATCCCACGTTGAGCTGTCAGCCATTGCAGCGGGTGCAGCCAACAACGAAGCCCCATAGTAACTCTATGGGCGACATCACTTTCTAGTCATTTCACAGGAATTGCTGGCTGTTGCCTCTTCCGCTGGAGGCCAGACCAGCTTCAAAAAAAGTAAAAAATAAAATAAAGTATGTACACCATTTCTTTTACAGGGATGGATAGGTTAGTGTTAGATCGTGGGTGTCTATAGCTGTAGACAATTTAGTGTTAGGCTGGACTTCTCCTTTAAGACAGTTCATTACATGTGCAGCTCCTGTGAAGCAAATGGGTTGTTGAAAGGTTCTCTGTATGGTTTCTGCAACCAAGCAACACTTTGGACGTAGGTAGAGTGGGGGAAAACAAACAAGCTTCCAGGAGGTATACTTTAGTCACTGCTATATTAAAATGGATATCCTTTACAGTGGATATCCTTTACAGTGGATATCCTTTACAGTGGATAATTTAACCCCCCCACCCATATGATGGGAACATACGTTGAGCATAGTCAACAAGTTACAAGACTACGGTAGCTCAAAGTCCTGTCCCGCAGTAAAACGTGCAGACTAGGACAGATCTTGAAAACTAGATAAGAAGGCCCATAGATTGCTTTTCTAATTAGAACCCTTATGGAAAGGGGTAATAAGATGTTACAGTAGGAACAATAAAAACAAGTTTCTTCAAGGGAAACGATAGGTTGGATGGGAAAACTAGAAAAAAAGTGCGCATTACTCGTGTTGTGTGGCTAGTATAAGCAAGCTCTCAGACTTTATTACCCCTGTCTAGACAAACAGTGTCAGTGAAGCTGACAGCTGGTGCTGTGTGATAAGCGACTTGTGTCTCTATTGCTTCATGCTGTCAAGCTATCATCAGTGAACAAGAACCAAGCTATCATCGATATGCTAGTACATGAAGGGACATATGACTGCAAACCTAATGTCACTTACATCAAATATATGATACAGAAGCACCCGTTATCACCATTATACTAGGCCAGGGGGGTCTCCAAAAGTTAACAAAAAATAAAATGCAGGCCGATTATTTTGTACCAGTGTGATAAGATTTGTTAGAACAGAAGATTTCAGTCTGCACCTCTCTCAAAGTCCCTCTTACATCAGTATCCCCATTCAAATCCCTCCTTAATTAGGCTAACGGATAGCATAGCATTGCTTGCTAGGACACAGATGGGAACCATTGGTCCTGTGCTGGAGACTGGGGGGAGGAAGCAGAAACTGGGCTCATCAGCGTTGGTAAAGACTATGCACTTCAGCTGTGGGCCGTCGTCTATGGACCACTGCACTAGGCTAAGTGTAATGGAGGTAAAATACAGATGCCGGCAACATCATTACCTCCTAATGCTACGTAAAAAGCAAACCCAGGCCAGGCTGTCAGAAATATGCGTTACATTCAAGGCCCCTTTCACACTTGTGCAACTTGGGACTACAAAGTGGCATGACAAGTCGTAATTTCCAGCAAGTACCATTCATATTGGCGCGACTTAACTGCTAGCCGACCAGCCACCGCAATTATAGTGCAGCAGGTTGGCACAGCTGTGCAAATCGGCGTAGGTCTACGCCGGCTCTTTAAGATACTATTGCAGGCGCGCGGCATTGCTGATGCGCGTGCACAGCAGGCACAATGTCCGCCGGGCACCCATGATCACCCGTGACAGAACGAGAACAGGGATGTGTATGTGGGTAAACACACAAACGCCAGTACTGTCAAAAAGGAGACCGATCATTCCTACCAAGTAGGAAAAAAAAAACAACAATCTGTCTCCTCCTCTAGTCACTGACACCCCCCCCAGTGAGGGAACACATTTAACCCCTTGATCACCCCCTAGTTTTAACTCCATCCCTGTCAGTGACATTTATACAGTAATCAGTGACTATTTAGCTCCGATTGCTGTATAAATGTCAAAAGGTCCCCAAAAAAACCAAACACACTAAAAACTACCCCCCATTTTGTAATAATGGGCAATTGCGTCTCTCTCTCTCTCTCTCTCTCTCTCTCTCTCTTGCACGATTCTGGCCAAAATGAGAATTTTTTTGCTTAGAATAAAAAGGAGCACGATTCTCGCGGCGTAAAAGCTTTCATATTATAAAAAAAAAAAATTATTGGGCTAACTTTACTGTTTTTTTAATTCAGTAAAAGTATTTAAAAAAAAAAATTTCCCCCAAAAAATTGCATTTGAATGACTGCCGAGTAAATACAGTGCGACAAAATATTGCAACGACAGCCATGTTTATTCTCTAGGGTCTTGCTAACAAGTTAAAATATTTTCTTTGCCACACACACATGCGATTTTTTAACTTGAAACCAACAAATGTCAGAAAAAGGTTTAAGTGGTTAAACTTCCCTCATTTTTCACACCAAAGTATATTCCTTTGATCTAAAGAACAAAGATTGTTACAATGTTTCTACTTAAGTTCCACTGCTAAACAATGTTGTGAGTCTTGGCAGACCTGCCCTTTTTTCCCCCCCCTTTTTGGCTGTCGGCTTTAGCAGAGCTGAGAGAATTCTCTGCATAGAAAGAAATCAGGATCGCAAAAGGGAAAAAAAAAAAAAAAATGTGCAATTTACGATTTTTCATGATTAAATCGCGCAGCTCTAATGCATTATAGGATATGCAGTCCTGCCAACAGGCACAGGAAAGGCCAAAAAGGAGTGCTGCACCCATAAAAGCAAGCTGTCTAAAGTCTACAAAAGTTATTAAAAAGCTTTACAAAAATGTAATCAACCACTAAATAAAACCCTTATAATTTTATAAAAAAAATTTTTTTAATAATTAATAATGCAACTCAGGAATTCGATAATCCAATCCAGTCACTGCAGGCTGCCTACAAATATCAGACTAATTGAATAATACAAAGAACAAATGTGCAAAGTACAGATAACCATAGCAACTGATTGTTTTTTTTACCTTTCATTGCAACGACTGCTGACATTTGCAACTGTTTCAGGCACCGTGCACAGCCATATTGAATAAACCAGTAATCTGTGAGTAGATGTACAGTGCAGAAAGATTGGTCTCCCAAAGATAGACGACCCAAAAATGCCACTTTTGTCATTAGCGTTATCAGTCTGACAACATCCCTCGGTCATCAAGTATGGTTAATAGAAGTCATTTTGAAAGATGTAACAAAAAAAAAAAAAAAAAAAAAAAAAACCCACACACAACCCCAATCAAAACCAACAAGACTATAATCAAATTCCTTCACTGAAACAGGGATTCCACACAACTGCCAAAGAATTTTAGTGCCCAAACTGCAAAAAGTGGAAAAAAAAAATGGCAACAACTGAAGTCCTGCAATAGTTCAAATGATGTTCATTGACCCAGAGAACTGAGCTGACTGCTGTGCTATAAAGGGAACAGACAGGCTGTGTATGCTGGAATGAAACATAGGATAATTCTGCTGATGTGCAAGATTAGCACTGGCAGACAATGTGCACAAATGGAACATAACAGACCTCTGAGAAAAATACACAGCCTAATCCCAGCAAGCAAAAGCCGTGGCTGATATAAGCAAAACAAGCCAATTGAGGCCACAAAACCTTGGCACCCAGTCCACAACAAACTGTGTGCCACACTGACAAAAGCATCGAGACGGTTAATGCCCTAAGGTTATACATGCCAGATGTTTTACCAAGAAAAATTATTCAACACATGGATAGATATAAAGTTCCTTGTTAATAAACATATATGGATAAAGCAGTAGACTGCTACTTAAAATGGTTGTAAACCCTTACAAACAAACTTTGACCTACAGGTAAGCCTAGATTAAGGCTTACCTGTAGGTCCAAGAAATATCTCCTAAACCTACACGGTTTAGGAGATATTTGCCGAAAGACAGGCACTGCTGTCTATGGCGCATGCTCCGTAGACAGCAGCGCAGGTGCACTGTGCGTGGCACCGTCAACAGCGATATGCCGCGCGTGGCGGCTCCCGTGCACATGCGGCTCCCGTGCAGTGTCGTCATCGCGGCTTCGCCGAATGACCGCGGCGGAGCAGCGAGACCCACCGAGAAGATGGATGCGTCGGACTACAGGGGACAGCAGTGACTTCGCTGGCTCCTGTGTCAGGTAAGTGACACATAATGGACTACTATGCGATGCATAGTAGTCCATTATGCTTTACCTTTGCGTGGAATGAAAGGAAGTAAACTCTTTAAAGAGGAAGTAAACCCTTCCAAACAACTTGGACCTATAGGTAAGCCTAGATTAAGGCTTACCTGTAGGTCCAAGCAATATCTCCTAAACCTATATGGTTTAGGAGATATTTGCCCGAAAATGGGCACCGCTGTCTAAGAATGGATTTGCCAAATTTGTCGACTCCCGTGCGCATGCGCGGGAGTGACGTCATCGCGGCTTCGCCGTATGACAGCGGCGGAGCTGCGAGGCGCGACTCCCGTGCGCATGCGCGGGAGTGACGTCATCGCGGTTGCGCCGCTGTGATTCGTCGGAGCTGCGAGATGCCACAAGCAACATGGATGTGGCGGACTACAGGGGACAGCGGCGACTTCGCTGGCTCCTGTGTCAGGTAAGTGACACATAATGAGCTACTATGCGATGCATAGTAGTCCATTATGCTTTACCTTTGCAGGGAAAAAAAAGAGGAAGTAAACCCATCAGGGTTTACTTCCTCTTTAAAGTGTTACTAAACCCAGCTATATATAAAATATATATATATATATATATATATATATATATATATATATATATATATATATATATATATATATATATATATATATATATATATATATATATATATATATATATATATATATATATATATATATATATATATATATATATATACACACATATACACACACATACATATACACACACACACACACACACACACACACATTTCCTCTGTGTGCCACCCCAGCTTACAAAAGTTTTACATTAAAATACTGCCGCTATCCCATGACCGTACCTCCTTGAACATTCATCTCGTCTAGTATGAGAAGAATTTCTCACACAACTCCATGTACCTCTTCCACCTTTTATTCCCTCCCCCCCCCCCCCCCCAAATAATTTTTTTTTCTTTCTTTCTCGCTATTTTCCTCACCCCTTCCCCCCTTCCTAAATATATCATCTACATGATAGATAGCGGGTCACTATTAGTCCATATCATATGGACTTCTCTTCTTCATCATTTTCCTTTAGATTTTACGGTTACTATTTCATGTTAGATAACAATACGGTACCTTGCCTTACTCTTAGTTTATATTGAGTATAATGACAACGTGACAGGGTTTGACATCTTTGCTACCTTTAACACAGGAATGTTCCCTTGCTCCTGTGTACAGTGTGTTCCCAATTGGGGTACGAGGAGTAAGGCGACGCCCTCCTTTATCTTTTCTGTTTTAATAGATAGATCCTATACTCTTGGAGGCATTGTACTACGTTTCATTTATCTTTCTGGCATCCTGCAATATTGTTAACATACATTGTAATGGTTCAGATATTTTGCGAATGTAACCTTCTTACTGTGTAATTTACACTTTTCCGTTAAATAAAAAATTATTGAAAGTAAAATACTGCCGCTATCTACCTTTTTGGATGATCTGTATACCACAGTTACATAATAAACTGCACAGTTTCTCCAGTGCTGGGAGTTCAGGAAGGAGAAGATTTTCACTGCAGCCCGTGTACACACCCACATGTGAGGTCAATATCATGTGACCCAGCCAACTGAGAACAAGAAACAGGGCAAGAGGGGAGGGATCTATGTATACAGGATAAAGCAGCCTTTTTACACAATGCAGAGGATTAACCCCTTAACCACTTCAATACAGGGCACTTTCGCCCCCTTCCTTCCCAGCCCAATTTTCATCGCTCTAGCGCTTTCAGTGACAATTGCGCGGTCATGCTACTCTGTACCCAAATGAAATTTTTATCATTTTGTTCGCACAAATAGAGCTTTATTTTGGTGGTATTTATTCATGACTCCGCTTTTTATTTTTTGCGATATAAGCGCAAAAAAAGCGGAAATTTGGGAAAAAATATTTTATTTTTTTCCATTTTTAAAGAAATCCAATAAAATCAAATTTTGTCATAAATTTAAGCCAAAATTTATTCTGCTACATGCTTTTGGTAAAAAAGATTCCGTTAAGTGTATAATAATTGGTTTGTGTGATCACGGACATATGTACGCAAATGATCATGTACATATGTGTGCAGATAATCATTTGGACATGTGATTTTAGCGGGACATATGTGGGGGACATGTTTTTATTATTAGGGACATGTGTTTTTATTATTTGGGGACATGTATGTTTTGGGGACATATGTGGGGACTGTGTTTATACTGTGTTGTGTGTGGTGTGTTTACACTAGACTGATGATCAGTGAGTAAAAAGCTGTAAAAAACAGCTCATACTCACTGATCATCAGCCGGCTGCAGCGTTCTGCTCTCCTCAGCGATGACTTCCGTGTGAGGAGAGGAGAGCCGATTGCCTAGCAACCGGCTGTTTGTTTACATCACATGATGGCCGTGATTGGACACGGCCGTCATGTGATCAGGAGGGCCAATCACAGAGCCCTCCTGCCGATCTGAGATGTGCCGTGTCCGGGTGACACAAGCACATCGGGGCTGCGCGGGCACGCGATCCCGCTCCTTCTGAAGGACCTTCCTGAACATCCCATCAGAAGTAGACGGCTCCCACCCGGATAGAGATATATATATATATATATATATATATATATATATATATATATATATATATATATATATATATATATACACACACATACATATATACACACACATACATACACACACACACATTGGCCGGGTGGGAAGTGGTTAAGTTCCACAGTGAGTATATAACAAGCATGCTATATGCTGCATATACAGACTGATTTTTACTGTTGTGGGTTTAGCAACACTTTAATATAAACAAACATGTAAAAAGGAGAAATATAAAACCTCCATTTTCATTAGGGTGGCCACACACACACACACACACACACACACACACACACACACACTTTACATTCTGATTGCTCAATTTCCTTTGTTCTCTGGGATGTGCTTAAAGTGGAGGGCCACCCTGAAAAACAAAAATACATTAAAATTTTGAAAAAAAAATAAAAAAAATAAAATGAAAACTTTTTTTTTTTTAACTTACCAGAAATGCCTGTTGCTAGGCACATCGTCCTAATCTGCCTCTTCCTCCTCTGCAGTGATCTTCGGTCTTCTCTCCTCCGTGTGGCATCTTCTGGGTAATGGGGCGCTGTGTGTTCTGGGAACTGTGTCTCCCAGAACACAGCACCCCATTCACAAAGCGCTGCGTGAATCGCGCATGTGCAGTAGGAAATGGGCAGTGAAGCCGCAAGGCTCCACTGCCTGTTTCCCTTAGTTTAAATGGCGGCGCCGGGACCCGAGAACCAAGGGTCGGGTCAGCCTCGGGCGGCCAACATCGCGGGCGCCCTGGACAGGTAATTCTGCTTATTAGAAGTCAGCAGCTACAGTGTTTGCAGCTGCTGACTTTTAAATAATAATTATTTTTTTTTTTTATTTTTTTTTTTTCACTGGCTCTCCTCTTTAACTCTGTCAAATTCAATTCATATCTAACCAGTTGGGCCAGTCAACTGACATCAAAAGGCTGTATATTATATTCGCCAGGGCTGAAACAACAAATCACTTAAAAATCGACAATTGATTATCATTTTCATAATCAATTGGCCAGTGACATTATGGGGTTACACAAAAAAAAATAAAGAAAAAAAAGAAAATGAGCCCTGTAGTACAAAAACAAAACCCTACTTTAACCACTTAACCGCCCATAGCCGATTAACGGCTTCAAGGCGGTTGGTTAACTCCTGGGAGGCCATTAATTAACTGCCTCTCAGAATTCTGCTCTCGCGCGCACACGAGAGCATCCGTGACCGCCGGGTCCACTGGTTCGTGATCACGGTAAATGGCCGCTCATCATGGCCGTTTACCACGTGATCACTCAGTCGATGGAGTGATCACTTGTAAACAAACCGGCGCCATGTTATGACGTTGGTTCCTCCCTCCCCCTCTCTGTACCAATTGGTACAGCAGAGGGGAAAGAGATCGGTGTCAGCAGCGCTGTGGGCTGCACCTGCAGTGCCCACATCACTGCTCACCGAAATTTAACCCCTCCATACCCTGGCAATACTCTGAAATACCCAGCCATAGACGCTTTTACCGCTTCTACCAACTCGCCAATACGATCAAAGCCAGAATCTTTTTACTTTTTAAAATTTTTATTTCAGGCTTCAGGTGAGATGTGGAGTCTTATTGACCCCCAGATCTCACTGTAAAGAGGACCTGTCATCCCATATTCCTATTACAAGGGATGTTTACATTCCTTGTAATATGAATAAAAGTGATCAAAAATATATTTTTGGGGTAAAAAAAAAAAAATAAAAAATAAAAAAAAATGTCAAACTAAGAAAGTAAAATGAACAATAAAAAAAAAAAAAAAAAAAAAAAAAAAAATTTAAAACGCTCCTGTCCCCATGTGCTCGCATGCAGAAGCGAACGCATACGTAAGCCCCGCCCACATATGAAAACGGTGTTCAAACCACACATGTGAGGTATCGCCGTGAACGCTAGAGCGAGAGCAATAATTCTAGCCCTAGACCTCTAACTCAAAACATGTAACCAGTATAAAAAAAAAAAAAAAAAAAAAGTTTATATATGTTATATATATATATATATATATATATATATATATATATATATATATATATATATATATATATATATATATATATATATATATATATATATATATATATATATATATATATATATATATATCTATCATGTTTTGGGGGGTTCTATGTAATTTTCTAGCAAATAAAATTATGATTTTTACATGTAGGAGAGAAATGTCAGAATTGTCCAGAACGCCTGATGGCGCTGCCTGCATGTTGGGCCTCTGTATGTGGCCACACTGTGTAAAAGTCTCACACATGTGGTATCGCCGTACTCGGGAGTAATAGCAGAATGTGTTTTGGGGTGTAATTTGTGGTATGCATATGCTGTGTGTGAGAAATAAACTGATATGACAATTTTGTGGGGGAAAAATAAAAATATCTTGATTTTGCAAATAATTGTGGGAAAAAATTACAACTTCAAAAAACTCATCATGCCTCTTACTAAATACCTTGTAATGTCTTCTTTCCAAAAAGGGGTCATTTGGGGGGCATTTGTAATTTTATGGCATAGGGTCTCAAGAATTGAAATAGGCCATCAGTCCTTCAGGTGTGATCAATTTTCAGATATTGGCACCATAGCTTGTGGACTTTATAACTTTCACAAAGACCAAATAATATCCACCAATTTGTACTTATTTTTACCAAAGATATGTAGTAGTATAAATTTTGGCCAAAATTTATGAAGAAAAATTACTAACCTGCTAAATTTTATAACAGAAACGAAGAAAAATTCATTTCATCATTACTGATCCGCCCCATGTGAAAGGGGCCTAACAGGCCAGGTTTTATGTATTACCTTGGGGAGATGCAGACTAGAATACTGCAATCACTGAGCAGCAGATATCACCTGTGATGTATTTCAGTTATCATGCAAACCTGGAATGCTAATGGGCCCTGAGGACAGGGTTGATGACCACTGCCTTATGCCCCGTACACACGATCCGAAAATCTTACGGAAAATACCGCTTTCGAATCGATCGTACGATAATCGGATCGTTAGTACAGAGTTTGAGAGCCGATTAGTACATTTCATCCGATATTATTCTATCGGACATGCACGGAATTTTTTTTCGTACGATGCCAGATCGTACGATTTTCGTTTAATCAGTACAGCCATCGTTCGAAAATGCAATACAAATGCATTACAACACATGACATCACTTCCGAATTTTTCTGTCGTGCGGGAATTTGTGACTTGAGTAAACTCATCAGATTCGATCTGAGATTAGCATGCAATAAAAAATGGACGATCATTCGTCCGATAATCGTGTTTATGGGGAATTAGGTTAGAAGCTGGGCATCAGCAATTTAGGTCCTCTAACACCACAACATAGTTGGGAGATTAGAGCTGCACGATTCTGGATAAAAATGAGAATCACAATTTTATTGCTTAGAATAAAGATCACGATTCTTGGCACAACATCTTTCACATTATAGAACAAATTGAACTAACTTAACGGGTTTTTTTTGGTTTTGTTTTTTTAATTATCCTAGCTAGCGGTCTTCACAGTGGTGCCAGCAGCAGGAAAGAAGAGCTCTTCAGGTCATTGTGAAGCAATATACAGGGCATAATCGAATAGAGCTGCTTTCAGACTGATGTACAGCGGTTTACCCACACAGTGGGTGCAATGTACCTGCAGGTTTCCTGCACTTAGCCAGAGACTATTATATCCTGCTGTTTTACCACCCCCTAACTTTACGCATGAACAAGCACAAGTTCTCTGAAAAGCGATCAAAGTGTGTGTTGATATGTGGCGAGGAGGCGATATGTTGTCTTCAATAACCAATTTAAACCCATGATTGCCCCGCAATGCACGCATTTGCAACACGGTAGTCCTGCAATTAGGAGGCTTTAAGCAGGTGTGAGGAGGAGACACTGACCGGTGATCTTTGACTTCTCCCACATTGTTCAGGTAGATCTCCACCTCTGTAAGGTTGCCTACCCCTGACAAAATATTGCAAAGACAGACATTTTTTTCTCTAGGGTCTTGCTTGCAAGTTAGAAAAATTTTTGCAGCATACAGTGTGTTTAGAGCTTAATAGCCAAATCCAGGGGTTGACAAATTTGCTTGGAATCTAGGAGCCAGCTTAAAAAGTTAGGAGCCAGGTCCGTGACGACGATCCGGACCTGTCCCTGGCCTGACATGGAGACGAGTGAGGGGGAAGATAGCAGCGCCGTCGCCGCCCCCCCCCCCCCCGTCTCCAAGTCATTGCCCATAGCTCTTAGAGGGACATTTTATTTATTTTTTTCAAATGACAATTTTTTTTTCAATTGCATTTTAGTGTAAATATGAGATCCGAGGTCTCTCTGACCGCAGATCTGATATTTAAGAGGACCTGTCATGCTTTTTCTATTACAAGGGATTTTTACATTCCTTGTAATAAGAATAAAAGTGACATAACATTTTTTTTTAAAAGAACAGTGGAAAAAATAAAGTTAAAATAAAGCAGAAAAAATAATAATTTTTAAACGCGCCCTGTCCTGCCCGCATATAAAATCGGTGTTCGAACCACACATAGGAGGTAGCGCCGTGATCGGTAGAGCGAGAGCAATAATTCTACCCCAGACCTCCTCTGTAACTCAAAACGTGCAACCTGTAGAATTTTTTTAAACGTCACCTATGCAGATTTTAAAGGGTAAAAGTTTGTCGCCATTCCATGAGCGGGTGCAATTTTGAAGCGTGACATGTTGGGTATCAATTTACTCGGCGTAACATTATCTTTCACAATATAAAAAATAATTGGGCCAACTTTACTGTTGTCTTATTTTTTATTAACTAAATTATTTTTCCCAACAAAAGTGCGCTTGTAAGTCCGCTGCACAAATACGGTGTGACAGACAGTATTGCAACAACCACCATTTTATTCTCTAGGGTGTTAGAATAAAAAATATATATAATGTTTAGGGGGTTCTAAATAAAGGGAAGAAGAGGCAGGTAATATAATACAGGCAGAGGAATCTTCATTAACATTGCTGGTTTGTCATACCAACGGCGACCACAAGAGGGCGCCAGATTCCATAAGGAATCATAGGACCGCAGAAGGCCTCAAAGCCGCGGCCTAAATTTTCGGCCGCCGGCGGAACGGCCCGACGCGATCACGCTGGGGGGGTCCACAGACACAGGATACCCCCAGCTGTGCTGCCCCAGGCGCGAGGTCGCTATTTCTAGTCGCCAATGCGACCTGGCGACCGGGTTTTGTCGAGCCCTGGCTAAATCTAATATTACACATATACTGCTGAATTACACAGGAGGAGCTATTCACCCCCCTCTAAAAAATATAATAAAAAAAATTCCGAATTTATATTAAACTGAACATACATATTTTAACACTGTCCAAAAATCTATTCTAAAAACAAAGTGATTTTGTAAAAACTTTTAATTATGGAACAAAAATCAGGCATAATGTTCCTTTGACCAAAGGAGTGGTCTGATGGGCTGATCCGAAAACCTCTGTTTAACAGTTGGATCAGAAGCCTGTCATTTAAGGTCTATGTGCGCATTAACTTGTTAAAGGGACTGAGAATTTCCTGGAGGAAAAAATTACTGGTATCCCCTCTGTTATAACAAGCTATTAAGGGCAGTGTGCAGGTTTTTTTTTTTTGGTTTTTTTTTTTTAATTACGAAGCTAAACACCATATTTCACAGCACCACTGTGCAGTCACATGACCTCCTGCCTCTCTCCTTCCCTGATCTAAGGACTACAGCAGGAGGGGCTGAGATTCCCCTCTGACATCATTTGGGAGGTCACAGCACAGGAGCACTGAGAGATAAGGTATTTAGCCTCAAATAAAAAACAAAAGCAACCCACACACACACAGTCCTGTATAGCTTGCTATAGCAGAGATGATACCAGTAATTTTGCTCAGTGACTTCACAGCCATGCAGAATAGTGGCAGGAAGGAGATTGGCACACACGGAACTGACAGGAAGGAGGGGGAGAGAGGAGAGACTCTGAACACAGCGGGATGACGGAGGCACAAACTGACCACGGTATCATGCATCAGCAGCCATGATTCCTGTGGTCAGTACATGTAGGGGGGCACAGGAACAGGCAGGATTGTCCAGACATATTTACAGCATAGAACGTGACAAAATGACACTGCAGAAGCACTATACATGGTTTATAGTGCTTTAAAGGAACAGGATATTTTTTGGGTTACAACCACTTTATGGCAAGTTTAATTAGACAGGAAATGCTTATCACATTGCATAATGTAGAGATGAAGTGTATATATTAGAATATGAAAACCGCAAATAAAAAAGGTGTGTCTCATTAAAATGATTCAGGTAAATATCACAATAGCTCAGCATCCACTTATTGGAATTCATTAAAATGTCCCTTTAAATATGTTGATATGGCTACATAGTCATACTAGACAGGACTGACAATATAACAGATTGTCTGAACTCCGAATGCCCCCAAATAAGCACCATTCATCCGCACACAGATGCCCAAGCAAGAAAACATCTTCAATTATCTGACCATTTAAGACGGCCTCAGGCTGGGACATTGTAAATATTGATTAAAGCACCCTGTAGCCGAGCCTGTCTGCAAATAAGCTAGACAGTCTCAAGGACAAGGATGACACAATGCCAAACTTACAACTATAAAATTATGCATAATTTTTTTTTTTTTGAAAACACATTTATGGCCTACAAGCAAGATGTAACATGCAAGTGTTAAAATAAGCCAAAGGAACAGAATAGATGCACAGTCAACTGCGATCCATCCATTTAAAATAATATGTGATCACCTTCATGAGGTGGCCTTATTGATACATGGTAATGCTTTATACCTGGTTTCTAGTACTTCTTGTGAAGAGGAAAAAAAAAAAAAAAAAAAAAAAAAAAAAAAAAAAAACAACAACAACACACTAGTAAAGTCTGTGGCCAAAAAAAGGGCTTTGTGTGTACCTGAGAAACAAGAATGATACCGATACCTGCCAGTGCACCGCTCCAGTGTGAAAGCACTCAGGCTTTCACACTGGAGTGAATGGAGCCTCTTTAGCGCCTGAAAAACGCTGGCAGTATGAAAGGGGTCTAAAAAAAAAAATTTTGCTACAAAAATGACATAGAACCCCCAAACCATACATATATTATTTTTAGCAAAGACCCTAGAGAATACAATGGCGGTTGTTGCAACTTTATCATCTCGCACAATATTCGCGCAGCAATTTTTCAAATGCTTCTTTTTTAGCTCTTGAAAATGGCGCTAAACTTCAGTACTTAAAAATGTTTACGTTTTGCATTACAGAGGAGGTTTAGGGTAAAATTATTGCTCCGTCTCTAACATTGGCGACGATAGCTCACATGTGTGGCTTCAACAGTTTTCCTATATGGGTGGGACTTGCGCATGCGCTAGCTTGCTTGTGTGAGCACACAGGCGCTTCAAAAAAATAAAAAATGTAAAAGTAAAAATTTAAAACAAGGTTTTTTTTTTTTTTTTTTTAAACTTTTTTTGATCACTTTTATTTCTAATACAAAAGGAATGTAAACATCCCCTGCAATAGGAATATGGCATGATCAGTCCTTTACAGTGAGCTATGAGGTTAAAAAAAAAAAAAAAAAATATTATATATATATATATATATATATATATATATATATATATATATATATATATATATATATATATATATATATATATATATATATATATATATATATATATATATATATATATATAATGCATTAAAGGTGAAAAACATGAACCTTTGCAACCACTTTTAACATGAGTTTGAATGTGGTTGCTTAAACTCTCCCCCACAACTTTGTCCCATGTAAATCAGCATAAAAAACCCTAATGAACACTGCTTGTCGATATCTCCCCAGATTTACGGCACACTGTGTACTTTGTCTATTATCATGACTTCCTACGGCACACAACACTGAAATCCCTGGAGACTGCAGAATCATTCAGAGCTTCCATCTACACTCCATGTGACGTCACATGCAGTGTAAACCAGGGCATCAGACAGCATTACTGCAGTCTTATCAGCTAAAGCTGATAAGACTGACATATGGAAACAATAGATAATCGGCACAAGTAAATACTATGAAATAAAACAAAATCAGCTAAGAACAGGGAAGCAGGGTTGCCATAGAAACATTGGATTGAGAAGGAGGCTTGGTTAACAGTACAGGAAGTGCTCAATGTAAGGGCAGAAATACACTCCACTGTGGACTCAGAAAACAATACTTAAAGTGGTGTTGCCACCCAAAAAAAAAAAAAAAAAACTATATTTTTACTCACCTCTAAATGCCTGTTGCTAGGGGGTCCCTCAGTCTGCCTTCTTCATTAACTGGGCTGGTGACATCACTTCCCCTCGCGCCGCACAGTCAGGTCCCAGATGACTGTGCGGCATATCACAGCGCCCTGTGCCGTTCGCGCATGCGCAGTGGGTGCCCAGCTGTGAAGCCCCAGCCGGTTGCCCACAGTAAGAATGACGGCACCATGAGCGGAGAACGAGGGGGGTGGCTTCGTTCTCCCGCTTCGCTGGACCCTGGGACAGGTAAGTGTCCGATTATTAAAAAAGTCAGCAGCTGCAGTATTTGTAGCTGCTGACTTTTTTTTTTTTTTTTTTTTTTTTTTTTTAGGGGGAACCCCACTTTAAGATGGCGCTGCCTAACCCCTGGAAACACGTTTTTTAAAGTTTCTTTAAACAGTAAGATGCTATTTGGGCTGGATTACAGTGGCTATAGTTTGATAATTACTTGTTATGGACTAAATGAAAAGAAGCAGAGTGGGAGAGTTTACTTCCTCTTTAAATAGAAGTCAGTACACAACTGCTATCATTTAAAGTGCCTCCGATTAAGCCCAAATCAAAATTCAGCTGTTCTAGTAGGTCTTTCCTGACATTTTCTTAGTCGCATCCTACAACAAAAGCCATGGTCCAAAGCATCAGAGGGACCGCGTTAAAAGGGATCACCCAAGAAAAGGGTACAAAAGAAATTCCAAGGCATTAGATACAGTGCCTTGCGAAAGTATTCGGCTCCCTTGAACTTTTCAACCTTTTGCCACATTTCAGGCTTCAAACAGATATAACATTTTTAATTTTTTGTGAAGAATCACCAACAAGTGGGACACAATTGTGAAGTGGAACGAAATCTATTGGATTTTTGAAACTTTTTTAACTAATAAAAAAATGAAAAGTGGGGCGTGCAAAATTATTCGGCCCCCTTGCGTTAATACTTTGTAGAGCCACCTTTTGCTGCGGTATGTCTCTATCAGTTTTGCACATCGAGAGACTGAAATTCTTGCCCATTCTTCCTTGCAAAACAGCTCGAGCTCAGTAAGGTTGGATGGAGAGCGTTTGTGAACAGCAGTTTTCAGCTCTTTCCACAGATTCGATTGGATTCAGGTCTGGACTTTGACTTGGCCATTCTAACACCTGGATACGTTTATTTGTGAA
The DNA here is from genome assembly GCF_037356315.1 of Lithobates pipiens. Taxonomy (NCBI): domain Eukaryota; kingdom Metazoa; phylum Chordata; class Amphibia; order Anura; family Ranidae; genus Lithobates; species Lithobates pipiens. The sequence continues at coordinate 7,735,887 of NW_027507790.1, forward strand.
CCATTCCTTTGTAGATTTTGCTGTATGTTTGAGATCATTGTCTTGTTGGAAGATAAATCTCCATCCCAGTTTCAGCTCTTTTGCAGACTCCAACAGGTTTTCATCCAGAATGGTCCTGTATTTGGCTGCATCCATCTTCCCCTCAATTTTAACCATCTTCCCTGTCCCTGCTGAAGAAAAGCAAGCCCAAACCATGATGCTGCCACCACCATGTTTGACAGTGGGGATGGTGTGTTGAGGGTGATGAGCTGTGTTGCTTTTACGCCAAACATATCGTTTTGCATTGTGGGCAAAAAGTTCGACTTTGGTTTCATCTGACCAGAGCACCTTCTTCCACATGTTTGGTGTGTCTCCCAGGTGGCTTGTGGCAAACTTCAGACGAGACTTTTTATGGATATCTTTGAGAAATGGCTTTCTTCTTGCCACTCTTCCATAAAGGCCAGATTTGTGCAGTGTACGACTGATTGTTGTCCTATGGACACTCTCCCACCTCAGCTGTAGTTCTCTGCAGTTCATCCAGAGTGATCATGGGCCTCTTGGCTGCATCTCTGATCAGTCTTCTCCTTGTCTGAGCTGAAAGTTTAGAGGGACGGCCAGGTCTTGGTAGATTTGCAGTGGTCTGATACTCCTTCCATTTCAAAATGATCGCTTGCACAGTGCTCCTTGGGATGTTTAAAGCTTGGGAAATCTTTTTGTATCCAAATCCGGCTTTAAACTTCTCCACAACAGTATTACGAACCTGCCTGTTGTGTTCCTTGGTCTTCATGATGCTCTCTGCGCTTTCAACAGAACCCTGAGACTATCACAGAGCAGGTGCATTTATACAGAGACTTGATTACACACAGGTGGATTCCATTTATCACCATCAGTCATTTAGGACAACATTGGATCATTCAGAGATCCTCACTGAACCTCTGGAGTGAGTTTGCTGCACTGAAAGTAAAGAGGCCGAATAATTTTGCACGCACCACTTTTCAGTTTTTTTATTTGCTAAAAAAGTTTAAATTATCCAATAGATTTCGTTCCACTTCACAATTGTGTCCCACTTGTTGGTGATTCTTCACAAAAAATTAAAATTTTATATCTTTATGTTTGAAGCCTGAAATGTGGCAAAAGGTTGAAGAGTTCAAGGGGGCCGAATACTTTCGCAAGGCACTGTAGACCATAGAACACAGTCCTCAAGTGGAGAAAATATGGCACAACAGTGACATTACCAAGAACTGGACGTCCCTCCAAAATTTAAGAAAAAAAGACTAGAAGAAAACTGGTCAGGGAGGCTGCCAAGAGGCCTACAGCAACATTAAAGAAGCTCCAGGAATACCTGGCAAGTACTGGCTGCGTGGTACATGTTGCAACAATCTCCTGTATTTTTCATATGTATGGGCTATGTGGTAGAGCGGAAAGACGTAAGCCTTTTCTTGCCAAGATCATCATCCAGGACCAGCTAAATTTAGCAAAAACACATCTAGCAAAAGAATGTGGGAAAAGGTGTTATGGTATGAGGAAACCAAGGTTGAACTTTTTAGCCATAATTCCAAAAAGATATGTTTGGCACAAAACACTGCACATCAACTAAAGAACACCATACCCAAAGTGAAGCATGGTGGTGGCAGCGGGGCCTTAGTCAAAAGTACAGTTTCACATACCAGTCAATATTGGCACAAACCCTTCAGCATACCAGTCAATATTGGCACAAACCCTTCAGGCTTCTGCTAGATAGCTGAACATGAAGAACTTAATCTTTCAGCATGACAAACAACCCAAAGCATACATCCAAATCAAAAGAATGGCTTCCCCATAAGAAGAATAAAGTTTTGGAATGGACCTGCCAGAGTCTAGACCTGAATCCCATTTAAAATCTGTGGGGTGATCTGAAGAGGGCTGTGCACAGGAGATGCCCTCACAATCCGACAGATTTGGAGTGTTTTTGCAAAGAGTGGGCAAATATTGCCAAGTCAAGATGTGCCATGCTGACAAACTCGTACCCAAAAAGACTGAGTGCTGTAATAAAATAAAATAAAAATATTAGTTTAAGGGTGTGCACACTTAAGCAACCATATTTTAGCTTTAATTTTTACTTCCCTCCACCTAAAAAGATTTCAGTTTGTTGTTCAACCGAGTTGTACAGTTTATATGTCACATTGAGAAGAAAAAATAAAAAAAAATAAAAAAGGGTCTGAAAGTGTGGTGGTGTTTTATTTAATTTTTTTAACAGTGGATTTAAAGTTCTAAACCCGGGACCCTGCATTCACTATATCTGGTCTCCCACAGTACACAGAATATGGAAATGAAATCATTTTAGTAAATATAAACCTTTGAATACCTTTTATTATCAGTATATAGCAATCTTGTGACTTCTATCAGTGCCTGGTTAAAGCTTGTAGGAAAAAAGTTGTCATACTGCACTGGCTGACCCATCAGGATGCAGGGCACCTGACCCTCTGCTGATCACATGCATTCTCCAAAGAAAGAAAACAACTCTCTAGCAATACACACCAAACTGAGCATGTGCAGCCTGACTCCAGTAACTGTCTTATCCGGACAGGTTTTGGAGACAGGAGTGCAAGAAGGGGGAGGATCTGTGCATACAAGATCAAACAGCCTTTTTACACAATGCAGAGGATTGACCCCTTAGGTTCCACAGTGAATATAACAACCATTCTTTACTGTATATACAGACTGATTTTACGGTTTTGGGTTTAGTAACACTTTAAGATATACAAACTATCCAGATAAGAAAGGGTTTTTGTGTGTCCTATTGGGTTGATTTCCCATTAGTTCTCCTAAACCCACAACAGGAAAAAAAAAAAAAAATTAAAGAGAAGCCCCTTGTCGTTCCCATTATTCCTGTTCTAGTGTCCACTCATATCTTGGTCAAGAACGTTAACCACAGTATAGGACAGAAATCAAAATACAAATGAGCTGGTGTGTAAAAAAAATAAATAAAAAATAATAATTGTATGTTTTTTTTTTTCCTTCATGTTGTGAGGAATAAAATTCCCTACCAGACATTTTGCATTTTCATTCACATGAAGATAGTCCTGTCACAAACCATAGGGTTGACAGATGGATATATGTATCGGAAAACAAAAAGATATTAGCTTTCTGGATTGTTAGGACCCAATGTAATAGTAAAAGCAAAAGAATTGTCAGAGGATCTGCAAGAAAAGGGTAGTGGAACGGTATAAAACAGTAAAGTGATATAAAAAGATATCCAAGGAATTGAGAATGCATATCAGCAGTGTTCAAACTCTAATCAAGAAGCGTAAAATGAGGAGTTCTGTTGAAACCAAACCACGGTCAGGTAGACCAACTAAAATTTTAGCCACAACTGCCAGGAAAATAGTTCGGGTCACAAAGAAAACCCCACACAAACTTCAGGTGAAATACAAGACTCTCTGAAAACATATGGTGTGGCTGTTTGAATATGCACAATAAGGAGGCACTTGGTCGAGTCGCCAGAAGAAAGCCATTACTATGCAAATGCCACAAAGTATCCTGCTTACAATATGACAAACAGCACAGAGACAAGCCTCAAAACTTCTGACACAAAGTCATTTGGACTGATGAGACCAAAATATAGCTTTTTGGCCACAACCATAAACACTACATTTGGAGAGGAGTCAACAAGGCCCATCATGAAGGGTATGGAGGTAGATCCCGTTTTTTTTTTTTTTTTTGGGGGGGGGGGGGGGGGAGCTACAAAAGCACAGGAATTTTGGGCAAAAATTGTTGGAAAGATGAATGCATTATGTTATCAAAAAAATACTGGAGGAACATTTGCATTCATCAGCCAGGAAGTTACGCATGCGACGTACTTGGACATTCCAACATGACAATGATCAAAAACACAAGGCCAAGTTGACCTGTCATTGACTACAGCGGAATAAAGTGAAGGTTCTGGACTGGACATCTCAGTCTCCTGACCTCAATATCATTGAGACACTTTGGGGAGATCTCAAAACATGCAGTTCATGCAAGACAGCCCAAGAATTTACCGGAACTGGAGGCTTTTTGCCAAGAGGAATGGGTTGCTTTACCATCTGAGAAGATAAAGAGCCTCATCCACAAATACCGCACTAACCATGAGTGAAAAATGTTAGCCATTTTTCAAAGAATATGAATAACGCAAAGAAATCATAAATTCTGCCAGGTAAACTTAGGATCTCACACTCTCTCTCTCTCTCTCACACACCCCAATATATTAAATAAAAATCACTAGCCCGACTCCAAAGTCACACGACTTTGGATTTCAACACTTTGTGGCATTGAAGTTGTATCAAAGTCAGACCAAAGTAGTGCAGGAACCTTTTCAAAAGACAGACAGACTTGTGTAGTATCAGTTAAGACAGCTCATTGAATTTCACATGTCATCAGCCTTGAGGTCTCACAAGTCGGATCCTAAATCGCAAGATTGTGAAGAACGCCTTAGCAGTATTGGTTGCTACTGTGTAGTCCTGTCCAGGAACTCATCCAGACTCCATTAGAGGCCTGCAGTTAGCATGGCCTATTTTCAAGGTTTTAATAAGTGGATAATCATGATATCCGTGGATACAAGTCTATGGAGTTATCTGCAGGTCACTTCATTTTTTCAGGACAGTTGAATTGTGCCCTTTACAGCTGGAAATTGCTCAAGTCAACAAGCAGTCTTGTAAGGACTTGCCTTCATTTTGCATAAAGTGCGTTGTGTGTTAATTTGTCTATAACAATTTGCAAAGGATATTAGCAGAGGTATACGATAGGAGGAGCCAGGTTTTAAAGGCAGTAGTCTTGAAAACTACCAATTAAAAGCTCCAAGCTATAATTAAAGCTTATGTACATGTTTGTGCTATTACAATTTAATACTTCAAAATAGTATGACACATACTTAATGTTGCTTTTTATTATCACATAGGCGTGCCTACCAATCAAGAATGCAATATCTCTCTCAAGGAAAGGGATGGGTAGACACATTCATGGATACTTGTATATTTGACAGTCTGCTCCACCTGTACTATATCAAAGTCCGATCTATTAGACCATTAACCACTTGTGAACCGGCTCACACCGATACATGTCGGCAGAGTGGCGCAGGTGCGCATAATCCCATACCCGGCGATCGGATTCGTAGCAGAGCCGATCAGTCTTCAGGTCCAGGCCAATGATTTCTGGCCTGGACCTGCTGAACAGTTCAGGGGAAAATGGTTCCCCTGTCTAAGCGTAAAGACAAGGGAAGTGATGGCATCTCTCTCTCCTCAGTTCCAGAGAGGAGAGAAAACATCTTCCTGCGAGTTGCACACTACACTAGTCACCCCCCCCCCCCCCCACAATTAACCCCTTCACTCCCTGTCACTAAAACACTGCATTGGCGTTATCAGTTAGGGCAATTAGTAGTAGGCCCAGTTAGGTCTAGGGTATGCCCCAAACCCCCCCCCCCCCTCCATAAAGGTTTAACCCCTTGATCACTCTCCCACTTAACCCTTTCACTCCGTCTCAGTGTCACTAATAGATCTTTTTTCTGATTGCCATATTAGTGTCACGGGTGATGCTAGTTAGCCAGTTGATTTATTTCACTGTCAAACTTTTATAGCATCAGGTAGCCCCATATATTACCCAATAAAGTTTTGAACCCCCTGATTGCCCCCTAGTAAACCCTTTCACCCCATCAGGAGCGATAACCGTATTAGTGTCACGGGTGAAGTTGGTTAGTTGTTTATAGTGTCAGGGCACTCGCTATATATTACCTAATAAAGGTTAAACCCCCTGATCACCTGGCGGGTGATATCAGTTTTAGCGTCAGTCAGGAACTGCGTTGCCCCCGGCAGCGTCAGATTAGTTCCAGTAGTGCCAACACCCACGCACATACTATACAAGTTTATGAAAGTTTCACTAGTTGTACCAGTAAATTTAGAAGCCACAATGTCCAATCGAAGGTACACTAGTGAAGAGGCCTACACGTTTCTGAGCATGAAAGATGAGAGTGAAGAGGAAGTCACCATCTGTCAGATTCAGGCTCAGAATACGATCAAGTAGACAGCAGTGGCACCCTGACAGATAGCTGATGACATAGTAGTGGTCAGGTGTACCCAACCCAGTTATTCTGCTCTTGTGATGAAAGAACCGCAGGGCTCTCGTACGGAGCAGAGAGCCAGTAATAGCGCCGCTCATCCTTCTGGTGAGCTGGCAAGCACCAGTGGCCTAGTACACCCTGGTTGTAGTCAAACCAGCACTGCAGTTTCACGTGGTGATGTGGCGAGTCCCATAAGTGCAGTTCAAGCTGGTGAGGTGGCTAGCACAACTAGTGTCCCGCAACCACCAAGATGACAAAAACGACAAAAACGACAGGCCCGTTGATCCCATAGAGCCCTTCCTACTACATTTGCCAAACCGAATTGGGAGCCCACCACTTCTGCAGCATCCGTACTTCCTCATTCACTGGCCAACCTGGAATTAAAGTGGAAACAGTTGATTTTACGTCACTTGATTTTTATTCGCCGTTTTTCACAGAAGATCTCTACAGATCTATTGTGGACCAAAGCAAATTTATATGCTGGTCAATTCATCACCACTAATTCCCAGTTGACACTTGCCAGAGATTGGAGACCCATCACGGTCTCTGAATTTAAGACCTTTGTGGGCCTAGCTAAAAAAGTTGGAGTTGGAGTTGTGGTCATATTGATCCACTGACCAAATTCACCATATGCCCAGGTTCTCTTCCTCCATAACCAGGGCTAGATACGAGCAGATCTTGCGATTTATGCACTTCAATGACCTCTGTCATCCTCGGGGTGACCCTGGATACGATCAGCTCCTCGTAAACCACTTTAACCAACAGTTTGCAGCCTTGTTTACTCCCAATCAAGATGTCTGCATTGACGAGTGCCAGATTACGTTTTCTGTCCGCTTGTCATTCAAACAGTATCTTCCCAGCAATGTCTACTTTCCAAAATTGGATCAATTGGGGCAGTATTGTACTGCCCCGCCATTTTAGCACCTCAAGAAATGAGAGATCCAGTCAAACTAAAAGCTGCATAAATTCCAGAAAATGTACCCTAGTTTGTAGACACTAACTTTTGCGCAAACCAATAAATATATTCGCCTACTGAATTTTTTACCCGAGACATGTGGCTACATTTTTTAGCCAAAATTAATGACTAAAATTGAGTTTATTGGATTATTATTATTTTTTTTTTTTTTTAAAGGGGAAAAAAACAAAAAAAAAAAAAAATACCAAACACACACCCCAACACACACTACTGCCAGCCACCGCGGGAGATGGCTTTTCGTCCGCAATGAACTGTGAGGGCACTGGTTAACACTTGCAGCGAATTGCCCATACAATTACTGGAGTGCAGGAAGATCAGCTATACTGAGATTCTGCAGGAGCCAAACACATATATTAAATAGCATTTCTTTACCTACAAAAACACATGGAGTTATTTATTTTTAAGTGAGGTTGCCTAGTCTTTATTCTGTCTACCATTTGACTAGAGCAGGGCTCAACAAAACCCGGGCACCAGGTCGCATTTGCGACTAGAATTAGTGACCTGGCGCAGCACAGCTGGGGGTATCCTGTCTCCATGGACCCCCCCCCCCAGCGTGATCGCATCGGGCCGCGCCGCCGGTAATTGAGCCCCCGGCTTTGAGGCCTTCTGTGATCCTATGGTTCCTTCTGGAATCTGGCACCCTCTTGTGGTGGCCGTTGGAATTAGAAGCAGCAATGCTAATGGAGCTTGCCCTGCATAATAATAAATATTATATATATATATATATATATATATATATATATATATATATATATATATATATATATATATATATATATATATATATATATATATATATATATATATATATATATATATATATATATAAATATAAATATATAATCACCCTAGAGAGTAAAATGGTGGTTGTTGCAATACTGTGTCACACCGTATTTGCACAGCAGACTTACAAGCGCACTTTTTTTGGGGAAAAATAATTTAATTAAAAAAAATAAAATAAGACAACAGTAAAGTTAGCCCAATTTTTTTTTTTTTTTTATATTGTGAAAGATAATGAGTAAAATCGATACATAACATGTCATGCTTCAAAATTGCGCCGCTCATGGAATGGCGACAAACTTTTACCCTTTAAAATCTCCATAGGCGACGTTTAAAAAAAAATTCTACAGGTTGCACGTTTTGAGTTACAGAGGAGGTCTGGGGCTAAAATTATTGCTCTTACTCTACCGATCGCAGCGATACCTTACATGTGTGGTTTGAACACCGCTTTCATATATGCGTTTGCTTCTGCACACAAGCTTGGCGGGACAGGGTGCGTTTAAAATTTTTATTTATTTATTTTTCTTATTTTAACTTTTATTTTTTTTTTTATTTTTTTAAAGAACAAGTGTGTCACTTTTATTCCTATTACAAGGAATGTAAAAATCCCTTGTAATAGAAAAAAGCATGACAGGTCCTCTTGTATATGAGATCTGGGGTCAGAGAGACCTCACATCTCATATTAACACTAAAATGCAATTTAAAAAAAAAAAAAAATAAATAAAAATGTCCCTCTAAGAGCTATGGGCAATGACTTGGAGACAGGTGGGGGGCTGGGGGCTATCTTCCCCTCACTCGTCTCCATGTCAGGCCAGGGACAGGTCCAGATCACCGTCACGGACCTGGCTCCTAGATTCCAAGCAAAATTTGTCAACCCCTGGACTAGAGAATTCATGAAGTGAATTGCAACTTTTCAATTCCGCTTGATTGTAACTTAACAGGTAAAAGCTTTTAAAATTGTAAACTGTAATGTCTTTTTTGTTAAGCATTGCGCAAACTGTTGGCGCTATATAAAATCTGAATAATAATAAATACCAAATTATTGCATAGTTCCTAAAAAATAAAAAATAAAAAAATAAAAAGAAGGATATACATTTTTTTTTTTATCACACACACACACACACACACACACACACACACACACACACACACACACACACTGTAATATTTTAGCAAAACCTAATCATTTAAAACATGGCTCAATTTCTAACATTTCATGACAAGCAACGGGTGAATGCCGATGCATTTATTCCTTGTTGCTGTGATTACACAAGAGCAAACGTAAATCCAAGCGACGAGGACCTCGGGACAGAATTAGTCAATGAGAGTAAAAAAATTCCTGAGACAGCAGGCATTTGTTTTATTCTCTGTGCAAGTATGACATAGTAAGGGGATGTGCCAGAGAGAGCATGGTTCATGCTTCTGGAATTTGGATTTTGCATCTCACCTCTCAGTCACATGACCGATTACAGTTTTAATAGACTGAAATGAAAAAAAAAATTAAAAAAAACACGCGACTGTCCTATTTCTTCTCTTTCCTATTTGACATTCAGTTTTAAAATGTTAAACATTATAATTATACTACAAATTACAAGAAAACTGGAATGTTTTGTATTAACATAGTACAACAGAAATATAAATATAAAATCAAAAAATAAAGAAAGGAGGAGAACAAGAATTTAAAAATATTTAATGTATTCAATTTTAAAGTCATTTTAATTTACAAGCCAGTGAGATTAATCTTGGC